>NC_053160.1:32518974-32788974 GCF_016835505.1 Polypterus senegalus | reverse complement strand
AATCATGTTATGTTATTTTCAAAATGTTTCCTTTTATTTTTCATTACTTTTTAACATACTACTTCTCTGCTGCGGCTGGTATTTTGCTAGTATATATATATATATATATATACATATATATATATATATATATATACACACTGTGGAACCTCGGTATACGCCCTTAATCCGTTCCAGACCCTTTGACTTATACCAAACAGGACGTATACCAAACAAATTTTCCCATAAGAAATAATGGCAAAATGATTAATCCGTTCCCATGAAAAAAAAAAATCCTATTGCTTTTGGCATATTATACATTGATGGGGTTGTATAAAATAATTTAAACACTGCTTAATACTAAAATACATAAATACAAAAGCAATTAGATGAAATAAATGAAAATTTTACCTCACTTTACTTTTTAATAACATCTTTGTTTTTCACAATCGTAGATACTGTCGTTCTCGGCAAACGGTATGCAACAGCCATGTCCCGGATACGCATGCCACCTTCATACTTTTCAACAATCAATTCAAATTTACATGAAAAAAACACAAAATCACGTTGTGACGATGCAGGTTTGCTGTATGCTCCCATCTGCTGCCGGGGAGCCCTTGAATCCTACACTGTCGGTAATGTGCCTCGCTGCTAACCTAATCGGTAACAACAAAGCAAGGGGATGGTGAAAAAGTGCAAAGTGCTTTTATTAAAACAATTAACAAAACAAGGTGTTCAAATTAAAGTGCAGTCTCCAAAGTTCCAATAAATAATCCTTAAAATCAGAAGTGAAACATGGAGGTTAAAAACAGTAGAAAAAAAGTCTTCTTAAAAACAACGAAATTAAAAGCAGGAAGCATTCTTTTAAAAAAAAAAAACAAGAAGCCCGGTGCCTGCTTCCCAACTGGGGAGTCGCCCTACTTGCAGCTGACCTTCAGCCACTTCATCCATTTGCGCCCTCGCTCGCTCTCTCTCTCTCTCTCTCTCTCTCTCGTCCGTTCTTTCTTTTTACTCACCTTCAAGCCAACTTGCGCTTCTGTTTATCAAGATAAGCAGCCCTCTCTCTCTCACTCACTCAACCTCCCGTCTTTTTTTTCTTTTTACTCCCCTTCTAGCTGACTCGTGCTTCTGTTTATCAAGATAAGCAGCCCCAGGAACAATCATGAATGCGGACGGTCTCTCACAAGTACACTTTGGTGAGAAACGCACACATCGCTAATCGCCCTGACAACCTTCAGCCACATAACCACCACTCCCCCTCACCAAGCTGCGAGCGTGGTGATTATTTATTTTAAAGCTGGACTTTGACAGAAGCTGTGGACCTGCTATATCACACACGTGAAAGTTCACAGAGAGTTATAGCGCGGGTTGTTCACTGAATGCTAGCAACTGGTGCACTAACTCTCATGGGCAATCGTGGCTTTGTCTCGAGAGAGGTAAACAAGGTTAGCACGCGAGTCGTATTCCAAACAAAGGTCGTATACCAATCAAAATTTTTTGTGTCCAAACAGGACGTATACCAAGTTGGACTTATTCCAAAGCAGGCGTATACTGAGGTACCACTGTATATATATATATATATATATATATATATATATATATATATATATATATATATATGTGTGTGTGTGTATATGTATATATGTAGATATGTATGTGTATGTATATATATGTTTATATATGTGTGTGTATATGTAGATATGTATGTGTATGTATGTATGTGTGTATGTATATGTGGATGTATGTGTATATATGTATGGATATGTATATATATGTTTATATGTGTGTGTGTGTGTACAGTAATCCCTCCTCGATCGCGGGGGTTGCGTTCCAGACCCCCCCGCAATAGGTGAAAATCCGCGAAGTAGAAACCATATGCTTGTGTGGTTATTTTTATATATTTTAAGCCCTTATAAACTCTCCCACCCTGTTAACATTATTAGAGCCCTCTAGACATGAAATAACACCCTTTAGTCAAACGTTTAAACTGTGCTCCATGACAAGACAGAGATGACAGTTCTTTCTCACAATTAAAAGAAAGCAAACATATCTTCAAAGGAGCGCCGTCATAAAGGAGCGCGTCAGGAGCAGAGAATGTCAGAGAGAGCGCAAAGAAAAGCAAAAATCAAAAATCAATACATGCTTTTAAGTATACAGAAGCACCGCGATAAAGCGGCATTTTGTAGAGGGCGTCCGTGTCCTCTGTGCAAACAGCCCTCTGCTCACACCCCCTCCGTCAGGCAGAGAGAGCGAGAAAGACAGAGAGAAGCAAACAAGCACAGCGCGGGAAGCATATCTTATAGCATTGAGGAGTTTTAGTTAATATGTAATACATGCTCTGATTGGGTAGCTTATAAGCCATCCGCCAATAGCGTCCCTTGTATGAAATCAACTGGGTAATCAAACTGAGGAAGCATGTAACCTAAATAAAAGACCCATTGTCCGCAGAAAGCGTAACCAGCTAAAAATCTGTGATATATGTTTAGATGTGCTTACATTTAAAATCCGATAGAGTGAAACCGCGAAAGTCAAAGCGATATAGCGAGGATTACTGTATATATATATATATATATATATATATATATATTTATATGACAGCAACACTCATCACTCACAACAGTGACAAAACAATTACATTGACAATCATGTTACGTTATTTTCAAAATGGTTCCTTTTCTTTTTCATTACTTCTTTAACACACAACTTCTCCGCTGCGAAGCGCAGGTATTTTGCTAGTAAAATGATAAAAGCATTATAGTTGTCAAATTATAATGAAGTGTACAGATTAACCTGCATTTTTATATTTATAATTGAAAATATTAAGGAAAATTTATTTTATTTAAATAGTAAGTTGTGAGAGATGTTTTTACATTATGCTACTTAATCAGAATAAAGTATTACAAAATATTCTCATATTTTCCAAATATGATAGATGTGGTGTATTTGTCGAGTATGCAAGCAGATACTTCCCTGTAGTCTGTATATGTGACCGTACTACTATATGAATATACTATTTCTTTGTCTGTGTTTTTCAGTACTGCATTACAGGATTCTACAGTCTATCAACAATGGTAGCATCAGACAGCAGGTAGACATGAACTCTGAGCAGTATACCAGTCCACTGCAGAGTACATTCAACTAATTACTTTAGATGTCATCAGTCAACCTAACCTGCTTATTTTTGGAACAAAACTACAATACACAAACGTTAAACATGTAACACACCTTCACATATGATATAACACAAACATCCTAAAACACACATTAGTCTCCAGCATGTGAAAGCCTGAATTTGCATATCATCTGAACTTTTATATTTGCATTTTTAGTTCTTTTCTCTTTAGTTGCTTCATGAAAAATGTCTATAAATTTTCTTGTTTATACCTCAAATAGTATGTGCTTCTTTCATTTACAGAAGGCTCCGACGAACATGCAGACCTGACAAAATCCTTGGGACTAGTAAAGGATATTATTGCTGCAGTTGATTTAAAGGTTAATGAATATGAGAAAGAGCAGAAGTTGCTTGAAATCCTCAGTAAAATTGACAACAAGACATTTGCCAGGCTTAAAAAGGGAAACTTCCGGAAGCATGATCTGATGAACAGAAAGCGGGTTCTTCACCATGAAGGAGTTGTTTTCTGGAAAACTGCCACTGGAAGATTGAAAGGTGGGAGACCAAAGTACCCATTTTTTATGCTAATATAAAAAATACAAGTTGTTATGTGTTCGTTTATAACAAAGTCCATTCATATCATGTGCATCCTTGGACCAGGGTAAAAATCAACTCTGGATGGGACAAATGTGTAAATAACTTAAATTGACATATTTATGTGACATTTGAAATCTACTTCTCATTCCATTAGGGTCAAGATACTTTGTGGTGTATTTACCAAATGCTAAAAAGTTCCTGTACATGCATAATCTTACATCTTTTTCCATGCAACTTATACTATATCTCCAAATGCAATATCTATATGCAGTTTTAGTTTTGAAATTAGAAAAAGATAAATCAGAGGGAAAGAAGGCACAGTATATTTCTGCTGTTATGTTATCTCTGTAATATCCGGGGTGAACTAATCCAGGCTGGTGGTAAGGCTGTCCTCCTGGCATTGCAAGCAATCTTTGCTTCCATTTGGGAGACTGGCATCATCCCAGCTGACTGGAAAATGGGACTTTTCATCCCTGTCTGGAAAGGGATGGGTGATCTCCTGGATTGCCGCAACTACAGGGGGATAACACTGCTCTTAATGCCAGTTAAGGTCCTTGCTAGGGTCATCCTCAATAGGATCCGTGATCACTTGCTCACCTACCAGCGATCGGAGCAGTCTGGTTTTACACCCAAGAAGTCTACCATCGATCGCATTATAGCACTGAGGGTTCTGATGGAGCGCAAACACGAATATCGGCAGAGTTTCTTTGCAGCCTTTATCGATTGTCACAAAGTGTTCGACTCAGGGTTCGCGGGATCCCCTCGAGGTTGCTGGATATCATGGCGAGCCTGTACACTGGTACTATGAGTGCTGTGCAGAGTGGAGGAAGAACCTCTGCATTTTTCCCAGTTGATTCTTGGGTTTGTCAGGAGTGTGTTCTTGCTCCTACTCTGTTCAATGCTTGTATGGACTAGGTGTTAGGCAAGGTCGTGGGGTCCAGCGGCTGTGGGGCATTTGTTGGTGAAGAAAGATTCACAGATCTTGACTTTGCTGATGATGCTGTGATCTTCGCGGAGTCAATGGAGGCTCTGATCAGGGCGCTCGAGAGACTGAGCGAGGAGTCTGTGTCTGGGCTTACGAGTGTCCTGGATAAAAACCAAGATCCAGGCCTTTAATGACCTCTTGGGCACGGCCATCAGCAGTGTGTCTGTTTGCGGAGAGAGTGTTGACCTTGTTGAGATGTTTACTTACCTCAGCAGTGACATTCATGTCTATGGTGACTCTTCCTGTGAAGTCAGTAGATGGATTGGGAGAACATCGGGGGGCCATGAGGTCGCTGTAAAGGGGTGTGTGGCGCTCCTGATATCTATGCAAAAGGACGAAGGTCCAAGTCTTTAAAGTCCTGGTGCTTCCTGTCTTGCTATATGGTTGTGAGACATGGACACTCTCCAGTGACCTGAGACGAAGACTGGACTCCTTTGGTACTGTGTCTTTCCAGAAAATGATTTTGTGTCGAATGAGTGGTTGCTCGTGGTGTACCTAATGAGGCACATGACCTGCATTGTGAGGGAGCATTAATTATGGTACTATGGCCATGTGGCGTGTTTCCCCAAGGGTGATCCGGCTTGTCTAATGTTGGGGACCCAAGTGGCTGGACCAGGCCAAGAGGTCGCCCACTTAATATCTAGCTGCGGCAGATAGAGGGTAATTTCCAGGGGGTGGGACTGGACCGTGTGTTTGCCTGGGGGGTTGCCAACCGGGATCCCGAGTTATTTCATCATGTAGTGGGTGCGGTAACAGACTGTATCAGTGCATACTCCCCATGTTATGTTAATTACTTTTGAGTATGCTTTAGTGTTGTTCAGTATTATAAAAAAGAAGTAAATTAACATAGAAAGTTTTCAGTACAGGCAGTGCTGGTCTAGTTTCAGTTTTTTACACAAGAAGCAATATTATAGTCTCTCACTATGTGATTTATGACCTGTAATTCTTAACACACATAATTTTGAATATATAAAAAGTGTTTTTCTAATCTTATGAGAGGTACAGTGAAAAGTTTTAACCTGAATATCAAACCACAACTTAAAGAACATGTTTCAGACCAAATGAAAAATAATAAAATTGAAGCACAAAGTAAAACTTTTGAATGACTATTGTTTACTGCACAATTATCAATTTCAGTATCAAATTGTTCATAGGTATATCACAAAATATTGCTGCTTTTAGTGAATAGTCAAATTAGTCATTGTATTTGTGCAATTCACTGAATAATCCATAAGTTTGTGAGTAAATATCAGCTATTAGTCTCAATATGATATATGATAACACACATTTGCACTGAAAGGCATGTTTCACCTTGGTCAATAATACTGCTTTGCTTATCAGCTGTGGTAGCTGACCCAGTTATGTTTTATTTGTCAATATATTTCTCTTTATTCAGTTTTCCTATATTATTTGACAGCATAATAAATGTTAGGGAAAAGTATAAGTACAGTATATATTAGAGTATATAAACTGTCAACAAAATCAGTAATTACTAAGCTGAATTTCAGAACATTTCAAAATATCTTCATCACGATCAACCTTTAAAACGGAGTAATTAAGCACCTAAAAAGTAAATTAGTCAAAAACAAAAAAGTCCACAAATCTGGCTTGTTGTTATTGTCAGCTTTGCAGCTGTTCTAATTTTTAGGTAGAATGTTACTAAATAGAAATAGTATTTTTTTTAAACTGACTTCCTTTGAAATAAACGTTTTGCTTTGTTTTTTCATTTACCACACTCTGTCCTCTAGTGGTCATCATTTTAATTGCATTTATATATTTAACATGGGCATGACAAAAAGGCTAACAGTTGCAAAAGGTAGCTTGAAGTCTATATTGTTGCAGCCTTTTTCTTAGTTAGCTTGATACAACACAGAAAGAGATCAGGCAGCATTTGTATTGCATATTATATTTATTATATTATTTAAGTGATGGCTGGACAGACCTGTTTGACTATATGATCTAGTAAATAATGTGTAATTGCCTTAGTATCTGCTTGCACAAGAATATTCCCATGTTTCCTGCTGCATCTTTGCCTTACATACTGTACATAGCAAAAAAGATGCTAATTTTGTTGTAGACAAAGTTTGTCTTGGTTGCATGAATTTGTAAGGTATAAAAGGTACAGTTACTCTATACTGTAAAATTTAAAACCATAACAATATTTATCTCAATACAGCATGGTAGGGAAGACCTACATACCGTAACTCTATGCCTAAAATTCTTAAAAATACCTAAATCAACAAATTCTCTGTGCTTTATAAAATCATTTCAAAATATTACTGATTAGATCCTGCCATGTTTTGAAAAAGTCTGCACAGATCCTCTAACTGAGTATTTGATTTTTTCCAATTTTAAATAATATAACACATCAGTTTCCCACTGACTTAAAAGAGGAGAGTTTGGGTTCTTCCAGTTTATCAGAATAAGTCTGCGTGCCAACAGTGTAGTGAATGCAATCACAGTTTGTTTGTCTTTCTCCACTTTAAGACCCTCTGGAAGAACCCCAAACACAGCTGTTAATGGGTTAGGAGGGATTGTGAGTCCAAGACTGTCTGAGAGGTAATTAAAAATTTTTGTCCAGAATAATGTTAATTTGGAGCAGGCCCAGAACATGTGACCTAGTGAGGCTGGGGCTTGGTTGCAACGTTCGCAGGTTGGATCATGCCCTGGAAACATTTTGAGAGTTTTAGTCGAGACAGATGTGCTCGATATATAATTTTGAGTTGTATAATTGTATGCTTTGCGCATATGGAGCTTGAGTGAATTCTCTGCATTGCTACTTTCCACTCCTTTTCTGATATATTAATTGAGAGGTCATTTTCCCAGTGTCCTCTTGGATCTTTGAAAGGAAGGGATTGTAAAAGGATTTTATATATTGTAGAGATGGAGTCTAACTCCTTGAAATTGAGCAATAATTTTTCCAGCGTGGATGAGGGTGCAAGATGAGGAAAATCTGGAAGGTTCTGTTTAACAAAGTTCCTGATTTGAAGATAGTGAAAGAAATTTGTAGCTGGAATGTTAAATTTGGAACGTAATTGTTCATAGGATGCAAAGACGTTGTCTATATAAAGGTCTCTAAGCAAGTTAATTCCAAATTTTTCCAGATATTAAAACTGCATATGTTTGTGAGGGTTGAAAGAGGTGGTTCTTTTGCAGGGGTGCCACAGAAAGAAGCTTCTCCGTCTTAAAATGCTTTCTACATTGGTTCCAGATTCTAAGTGAGTGGAGCACAATTGGGTTATTAGTGTATTGCCGATAACGCGTGTTTATTGGAGCACAAAGCAAGGAATACAAAGAAGTACTGCAGGATTTTACTTCTATTGCGGTCCATGCCTGTGTATGTTCTTCTATTTGTGTCCAGGTTCTTATCGACTGTATATTTGCGCCCAGTAATAAAACTGGAAGTTAGGTAGAGCCATGCCGCCTTCTGCCTTTTGTCTTTGTAGGGTCGCTCTTTTGATGCGTGGATGTTTAGAATTCCAAATAAATGAGGTTATTGTTGAATCTAATTGCTTAAAGAACGATTTATTAATGTATATTGGTATGTTTTGAAATAAAAAAAGGAGCTTAGGAAGAATATTCATCTTAACAGTGTTAATTCTTCCAGCTAGTGTGAGATGAAGGGTTGACCATCTATGCAAGTCTTGTTTAATTTTTTCCATACAGACGACGAAATTTTTTTGATAAAGAGCTTTATGTTTACTTGTGATGTTTACCCCGAGGTATTTAAACTGTTCTGCAATGATAAAAGGAAGGGTGTCTAATCTAATATTATATGCTTGCGAATTCACCGGAAAGAGTACACTTTTATTCAGATTAATTCTGAGACCAGAGAGCTTTTGAAATTCTGTGAGTGCTGCTAAGACTGCAGGCACAGAATTTTCTGGGTCCGATATATACAGTACCATGTCATCTGCATATAATGAGATTTTCTGTTCCAGTCCTTCTCTGCTAATCCCCTTTATCTGATCAGTATTTCGACAATGTATTGCCAGTGGTTCAATGGCAATTGCAAACAGCAGTGGTGACAAAGGGCATCCTTGTCTTGTGCCACGCTCTAGTTTAAAGTAGTCTGAGCAAATGTTATTGATGCAAACTGAAGCTTCTGGGTTAGTATACAGTAATTTAATCCATGCACAAATGTTCGGGCCAAACCCAAACTTCTCCAAAATAGTAAAAAGGTATTTCCATTCAATCATGTCGAATGCTTTTTCTGCATCCAATGATAATAATATTTCTGGGGTGTTTGATTTAGTTGGTGAGTATATTACATTAAACAGGCGTCGAAGATTTGAAGATAAGTGTCGGCCCCTAATAAATCCAGTTTGGTCTTGTGATATTATTGAGGGAGCACTTTCTCCATCCTTCTAGCTATGATTTTAGAGAGTATTTTAACGTCGTTATTCAGAAGTGAAATTGGTCTGTATGATGCACATTGTAATAAGTCCTTATTTTGTTTTGGAAAGACAGTGATTAGTGCTTGGCGAAAGGTTTGTGGAAGAGATTGGTTATCTCTGGCTTCTGTAAATGTTGCTAATAGGAGGGAGCTAGCTGAGCGGAGAATTTCTTGTAAAACTCTGCAGGGTAGCCATCAGGGCCTGCTGCTTTTCCACCTTGGAGTGACTTTATAGCATCCAGTAATTCTGATAATGACAGAGGTTTATCGAGCTCCTCCACACTAATAGCGTCAATTTGTGGTATCTGTAATTTATCCAGAAATGCATTAGATTGTATATTGTCTTCTTTAAACTCAGTAGTATATAGGGATTTATAGTAGTCTCTAAAAGTGCACATTATATTTTTGTGTTCGATGATTTTATCTCCATTCGTGTTAGTAATTACCGAGATTGCGTTGCGCACTTCTTGCTTGTGAATTTGTTGCGCTAAAAGCTTATTAGCTTTCTCTCCATGTTCATAATAATGATGTCTGGATTTGTAAATTAGTTGTTCGGTTTCTTTAGTTGTCAAGAGGTTTAATTCTGAATGTAGAGCCTGCCTCCTCTTATGTAGAGTCTCGCTTGGTAGTCTGGCATGTTCTTCATCTATTTTAGTAATTTCGCTTTTATCTCTGCTACTTTCTTCGCGGATTTATTTCTGTGGGAAAGATATGAGATAATCTGTCCTCTTAAGAAGGCCTTAAGAGTTTCCCAGAGTGTTCCTGCAGAGATCTCAGGGGATGTATTTGTCTCTAGAAAGAATTCAATTTGTTTGGATATAAATTCAGTACAATTCTCGTCAGCTAATAGAAGCGGATTGAGACGCCATCTGCGGGGTGAGTGTATGGGGCTTAGTAATTTCAGCTCCAAGATCATCGGAGCATGGTCTGAAATAACAATAGCATCGTATTTACAAGATTTAATCTTAGGCAAGAAGTTATTATCTATAAAGAAGTAATCAATCCTTGAGTAGCAATGATGTACTGGTGAGTAGAAAGAATATGTTCTTGAATTTGGGTTTAAAAACCTCCAGGGATCTGATAAGTTGTGATCAGTTATAAACTTTGTAATTATCTTTGCGGTGTTAGTTGCGTTCCCCTGTGGAGGAAGTCTTATCTAAAAGTGGATTTAGAACACAATTAAAGTCCCCAGCCATTATAAGTTTATGAGTGTTCAGATTGGGAATGGATGCAAATAAATTTTGTATAAATTCCTTATCATCAACATTAGGTGCATAAACATTTATCAAAATCATTTTACAGTTAGATAAGTCTCCCATGACCATCACATATCTCCCTTCAGGATCCAATACTACATCTGATGCTACAAATGGTACTGTTCTATGTATGAGAATTCCCACCCCTCTAGTTTTCTTTGTAAAACTAGAATGGAACATTTGGCCAGTCCAGTCTTTTGCAGCGGAACTGATCCTTACTTAGTAAGTGGGTTTCCTGTAAAAATACTATTTTAGCATTTAGACCTGTTAGGTGAGAAAGTACTTTCTTTCTCTTTAATTCGTGATTCAGGCCTTTAACATTCCAGCTTACGAAGTTAACTGTCCCATCATGGAGACACTGATTCTGAGTTTTGGTGTCATATTATAGTCTTAACTGGAAGTGAAATAGTTTAGGTCTTAATTTCCTATTCCCCAAGAGTTGTTGCCATGCAGCTTATTATTACGTTGATAGTTATAATTATAAAGATTGAGATGATAGATTAGATATAGATCAATCCTGCTCTCTTTCTCTTCCCCTTAACCCCCACCCTCCCTTTTGCCTCCCCAGGTGAGGCTAAAACCCACTTCATGCAGTCCCAGTCCTCTGACATACCCAGAGACAGAGCACGTCCAAAGCACATCAAGCCCCCATGCAGTGGCGCTTTAAGGTTAAAAGATAGAGATATCTGTTACCAATATAGTCTTTAAAAGAGGAAAAGAAAAAAAAAAGAAAAGAATTTTGCACTTAATATATATACATATATATATATATACATATATATATATATATATATATATATATATATATACATACATACATACATATAATCTTCATCAATTTTAGTGCATTAAGATGATATCCCCAGATAATAAACCCAGGTGATGGTGTTAAAGATGTGTCCAAAACAAGCATAACAAGTCTTAATGCAGTAATAGCAATAACAGCAAACCAAGGGTATGATATTGAACAGTCTCATTTAGGGTACACATGAAATAATTAGAAAAGAAAAAAAAAGAGGAGGAAAACGTAATTAAGCACAATAAAACACAAACATTTAGCCCTAGTAATACTAAGTAATGATAAGTAATAAGTAAGTAATAATAATATAAGAATATGAGAATATATGCTGATAAAAACCCGTATTTTAAAACAAATAGATCAGACAGTAGATTATTAATCCTAGCTTTATCATTTACCGCCATGACTCACAATTATGTATCAGAATAGTCCCGGATCAGCTTTCTTAACTCATTTTCTGCCTCCTCCTTGCTAGCGAAAACATAGAAATGCCCTGCCATTCCACTTTCAGTTTTGCGGATACAGGAGGCCGTATTTGACATTGGCTTGCCGTAGCAGCTGTTTAATATTATAGAAGGCGGGCGTTTGATAGCTGTTGCTGGAGAGAAGTCAGGGAAGACGCGAATTGGCAATCTTCATATATAATATCTTCCTTTTTTTTCCTGAGGAGTTCCATCACCTCTAACTTAAATGATAATCGTTCAAAACGGACTATAAAAGATCTTGGTCGGGTCTGACGGTGTTTGATCAGCGTCGTGTAAGCCGCTGCTATCTCAGATTCTGCTTTAAAGTCGCCCCCGATTATTTTAGAAAAAAGTTCAGTTGCGAATTTCACCGGGTTTAAACTTTCTCGATTCTCCGGCAAGCCTTCAATTCTGACATTATACCTTCTATTCCCATCTTCTAAAGCAGCCAGTCTGTCTCCAAGTTTTTCTCCGAGTTTTTTACATTCCGAACTGACATTTACTGCTCTTTCCTCGGCACTGGCAGCTAGATGTTCGGCTATTTCGATCCGATTCGTGAATGTCTCACTAAGATGCTCCAATCGATCAGCAAGCGTGCTCAGTTTAGCCGAGTTTTTCTCAATGCGCTCTTCAATTTTACCCAGCACCTGTCGAAGTTCAAGCTGTACCTCTTGACGAAGCCTTTCATTTGCCTGTTGGATTTCCTGTCGCAGACATTCATTGGCCTGTTTCATCTCCTGTTTCAGTCTCTCATGTGCCTTTGCCGTTGCTTTCTCATTAGCCTTCGCTTTTCTTTATATCTTGCCTGAGGTCAGCGAGCAACACTTTCAGTTCAGATAGCTCAAATGTGCCTTCTTGTACCGTAGATGAAGCAGCAGACTCTGCTGAAGCGGTGTCCCGCTGCTCCAGTCCCGCGTGATTGCGTAACTGAAGCCGCGGACCTCCCGCCTTTTCCAGTTTCAGGTAATCCTCTCCAATCGGGAGCTATCCACATCTGCACTCACGATCGCACCTTCGCTCCCCTTTTCGCTCTCAGCGGCGGCGATGTAGCGGACCGGGGTCCCGAGGAGTCTGTACTTTCGCCCATCTGATCCAGGTCTGTCTCTGAGAGGCCGTATCTCGAACTAGGGCTTGCTGATCGCAGCTTGGATGTAGCTTTAGTCTTGATTCTTTCGGACCCCCCTTCTTGTTGGCCATGTTTATATGTGTTTACATATACTGTAGCGGTCCCTCTCGGGTTGAATAAATACAGGATATCTCAGAATAATAAGCAAATAATATGAAAAATAGCACCACTGCTAGCGGAGCTCCACTTCAGGCGTCCATCTCTCGATCGGACGAGACCAATACCTATGCCTAAAATCTTAAAGAATTTGAAAAGGTTCATATAGTAGGGTCCATCTAGTGTAAACAGAATTTTCAGAATTTGTTGTGCAGTGTGGACAACCAGGCTGGCTCTGCCACCTGAACCCGACACAGACAAGCATGGGACACAAGTGAAAGGCACACATTGATTTTTATCTTTTTTCATTTCCTTTGTGGGAAGTGTCTTCCACGTCTCCCACAAACACAGCAACACAGTCCATGCACAGCACAATGCACAGATAGTACATCTTCCTCTTTCTTTTCCTTCTCCTCCATTCCTCAGGTCAAGTTTATTCTTCCTCCTCCCGACTCTGGGTCGCTGGGTAGTGGCTGCTGGCTCCTTTTATAAGGCACCCAGAAGTGCTCCAGGTGCTTGATTACTCATTTCCGGCAGGACTTACGGGTGTGGCGGAAGAAATGCCCATAAGGGCTCAGCAGCTCCTGCTGCAGCAATCCCTGGCAGCGTCTGCAGATCCAAACAGGGCTGCACCACACTCCCAACTCCCATGAAGCTCTGCGGGAGTCTGAGGCACCGCTGCAATCCAGGGGGGTTACCTTTTAGTGTCCTGGGGGAGTTAATGCTGTGGCCACACTTGCTCCCCCGGTCCTCCCAGTATGGAGGCATGCTACAGCAGTATATAGAATTCTTTTGAGTCAATTTAATTTTACGAGAGGTCAACATAATCAAGCAATCAATCAAGTCTGGGGACTGCTTGGGAACATGTTGCAGGGCAAGGGTATAAAATTGATCATGACAAGTGAAGAGCTCCAAACAAAAAAACAGTTTGTTACAAGTCCTAGATTACAATAAACATAACAGCTAATATCAGTTAGTCAGAAATTCAGCAAAAAATAGAGTCTTCAAATCCTTCTTATACACACAAAGGGTTGTCAGAATTTTTCATGAGATGGACAACTCATTCCACCAGCTAGGAGCTATACACAAAACAGTCTGGATTTTGATTTGATGCCACTCAGAAATGGTATCACTAGACACCATTTATTAGCAGACCTGAATGGTTAAGAAGAAGAATAATTTTTTTAATGTTTTTTTGTTTTTCTCAGCATTGTGGTTTTACCTTTTCTCTTTTTAGACCAAACTTACTTTCTCCCATTTCTATATATTCATTACAGTAGGTTTTATTTGTATTAGGAGAAGGCACTAGTATTACATAATAGTAGTGATATAATTACAAACAAAGGATTAAAAAAAGATTGTTTCCAACTTAATGGATACTTCTCTGAATTCTTTACAGATATACTGGCTCTACTACTTACAGATGTTTTAATATTTCTACAAGAGAAGGACCAGAAATATGTATTTGCTGCAGTGGTAAGTTAAAGCAATTAAAATAGTGAGCAAATATATTTTTCTTCACCAGTTAACTCTGGTATGAGAGAACCAGAGCTGAGTTAAATCCTTCAAATGTTGTACAGAAAGTTTTTTTTTCTTGTTTAGGATCAGAAGCCACCAGTCATTCCATTACAAAAACTAATTGTAAGAGAAGTAGCCAATGAGGAAAGAGGAATGTTTTTGATTAGTGCCTCCACTTCAGGTCCAGAGATGTATGAAATTCACACCAATACCAAAGAGGAGCGCAACACCTGGATGCGACTAATTCGAGAAGCTGTGGAAAGGTGAAGTCTAATTTTTTAACCCTCTTCTGCATATCAATAATTGGAGAAAGGTATTTTTTCAGATTAATCCATCTGGCTTCTTCAATCAGTTTCTGAGGAAGCCAGCAGCAGAGGGCCACAATGCAGCAACCAACTGACGATGGGGAATCGGTCTATCACAAGGCATGCATAAGCCTACCCACCCACTCTTGCTCTCACTAGAACCAATATACAAAATCTGCACAAGCAATGCCACTTATTCTAGTTTAGGATTATGGTGGGTGAGGAAGAGCCTTTCTTGGTAAAATTTGGAAATTTTGCAAATCAGTTCTTTATCAAAAATAGTGGTGTATCAATACAAAATACAGAGGGTAGCAATATAAAGTGGTAAAACAAAAAGTAAGTAATAGATAAACAAGAAAAAACCTTAATGCCTGTCCTGGCCTGACATGTGTTGATTATTGATGTTTGTTCACCACTTAAAACACAATGCCAAGCACAAGACAAAGGCTCTTCCAATGGTCATGATTCCTTTCTACCCAGGGAACACATTGTACATTCTCCTCTTAGCTAAGCATATAGTACTAGGGTGTTGTACCGTGTTAGCCATTATGAATGTAGAGAAAAGCCAAGCAAAATGACACCTTTTAATGGCTAACTAAAAAGATTACAATATGCAAGCTTTCAAGGCAACTCAGGCCCCTTCTTCAGGCAATCTACTTATAATCTACTAAAACGATCAAGAATTTCTGACTTTCTCTCATGACCTTCCTGTTAATCTAGTGCAGGAGGGTAGTATAAATTCCAGAAGATTACTTACTACTCACATTATGATTTCATTAAAGACAGTACTTGGAGTCAGACAGTCCTCAAGTGGCTACCAAATTGCATTACCATTATATGAGTCTTCCAATACCTGCTTCCAACACTTGTATTTATAGAAGCTACCTTTCCATCAGTGTAGGTTCTACTTCATAATAGATTTAGTCAGGCCTGGATTCTGTATTGCCTTTTCTTACTCTTTTGTAAATCTGGCCCTTCTCACGATTTGCACAGGATTGGCAGAGTGCCTGGGAATAGAGTTGATTCTTTTATTTTTTGTAAAATTATAATAAAACTGATTATATTAATTATCTCTTGAGATACTGAACGTTATATATCAGTAAGCCATAAATTAGTGGCCCAAATCTTTGAAATATTTAAAAAAAAAATTTATTTAGTTTATTTAGGAAAGGTAATCTATCAGGTCCACAAACCTCCCATAAAGAGTGACATGTTTGTTTAGATCTGACTATATCCAGTAGTGAATGTCAAGCCATCACTAAACGTCAAAAGTGCTTTTAAAAACATAATAGGTCAAAGTTACTCAAAGCCATGTTGGGGATACCTATAAGGTGGTTAATTGATTATTAGCAGATGAAAGATCTATTTAAACACCACCTTGATCAGACATATCTTTAAATTAAATACCTGTGTAATAAAATACTACAGTCTAATTAGGTAATGGCCGAGTAAACAATTGCTGTTCATGTTAAAATTTAACCTGTAGAAGAATACTATTTAAGCATTTTAATATTTGAAATTTAAATAACATATTTTCAGTTTTTCAAAATATATATAAAAAAAATCGTAATACCCTCTGTGTTTTGACTTTTTGGCTTTGTTTAATGTTATTTATCAGATTTTCACTTCAATTAAACCCTCAAATTGCATCTTGTCTGTTTCTTTGTTTGTCTGTTTGTTCACCAATCATGCAAAAACGTCTGAACCGATTCTCACTAAATCTTGCTTGTAGATTACTATTGGTCAAACTAAAAATAAATGCTACATGGCTGAGTTGAAGTTCATGAAATTTTGCATGCAAAATACTGTTAATATACCTTTAAATCTAGGCTTCAAGGCCTATTAAAAGTTCCATTGAGAAATGGGGGAGTAATGTGATTTTTGGTGCAAACTGTGTTATCTGACCAAAATGGTCAAGCTGAGGGTAATGAGTTTGGCATAATGTTTAGGTTTGGCCCTACTTACAGTGAAGGCTATATTCCACATCAGTGTTTTAATGAAAACAAAGGAGGTCGGGTGTGGGTGTTGAGTGAAGGGGCACCAACACTAAAAAAATACATCACTCTAAAATGGCTATGTCTACTTTGGCAAAATTTTGTATTTACTTTGCATTCATTTTAAAATACAGGCTTCATGATGTTTTGAGAATTGTAATGGGAGGGCAGCAATACAGAAACCTTGCTTCACTCTGAAACAGCTGAGTAAATGTTTTTAAAGTGTTGCATGTACACTTAACCTAGCTTAACTTATAGAGTTTATGGAGCTTCACAATTTATATCATGATTAGGGATTCAGTAGAGGAAACAACGCAAAAGGTGTTCGTTTTACCCAGCGTGCATGCCATATCAGTAATTTACTTATTCAACAAACCTTTCAGTTTTATCAATGTGGGATTAAACATATACTTGTTAAACCACAGTAAACCAGGAAATGCAAAGAATTAGTATCCATAGTTCCAACCCAGCAAGGAGTAACTGTCATTATAGAATCCAATCACACACCAAAAGGACAAATTACCAACTCATGACAGTACAGAAATGGATAGAGAGGTATTGTAGATAATTGTTGCATTTGCATTTCAGTCAGCAATTACAAAACCGTCAACATTTACTAAATGCTTAACTTTCTTTCTTCCTAACCCGTTATTCATTTATACTTGATCAACGCCGGGTATTTCAGAGAGTGTAGCATAAATGTCTGTTAGTGAGATACTAATACTTTTGTAAGTTATCACTGGATCAGTATCTAAAATGTCTATGGTAAACCATACAATGTTGAGAACTAGTGTCTAGAATAAATTACAATAAATGTTACAGATAGTAAAATGCTTATACTTGAAATAACACTTGATTAATTAAAGAAAAATATTTAAAATTAATAAAACATTCTCAAACCCACTTATTACATTTAAGGGTTGCAGGAGGCTAATGCCTATCGTGTCAGAATTCAGCATGGGCCCTACACACACACACCCTGAGAGGGCCAGTTAACTCAACCTGCATGTCTTTAGGGATGTACAAGATAAACTGAAGTACCATGGGGAAAAAAGCACTCATACACAGGGAAAATGTGTACACTCCACATGGGCAATAAGCAGACACAGGATTTGAACACAAGACACTATGTCCATGAGACAGCTATGTTAACTACTATGCCTTTTTGTGCTTTACTATTGTGCAAAAAATGTTCGGTATTGTTTGGTATAAACACTGAAGAATGAAGTGTTTAAAATATTTGAAAGGATCATACCTAAATTGTACTTTAGATTACGGTGCTTTACTGCTTAGTAAAGTGTGCCTTGATGCTTACCAACATGTTTCTTTGAAGTTGTCCACAGGAAGAGGATAAGGAAGGTGAAACTGAAGAAGACAGACAGATGGCAGAGGCAAGGATACAGAAGATACACAAATATCAGGGTATGATGATTGATTTATTTAAAAATGATGGTACACAATTTCAGGTTAGCTGCTATAGTAAGTTGTTTGATAAACAATACCATGATGTTCTTTCTCAACCAGTGTAAAACAAACACCCATAGCCTTGCATTCGACTAAACAGGTTTTGTAATTGATGGATGAATGGGTATTTACAGTCTTTATTACCTTATTTTAATGGCTTCAGCAACTCTCCCGTTTAGTTCCTAACACCATTATACTGCCCCAATAAACAAGGCAGTAACCATAAATACCCTAGTGCAATTTATTATAAAATCAGTCAAGATTCTTTTTTTAACTAATATTTCATTATTCTATTACTAACATATTCCGTTTTCTTTGAACAGATAATATCTTTATCTTCCTTGAACATTCACATTATTTAACAGATTCAATGGACTAAAACAATACAATAAGTGATGTAAAAAGTTCTGACACACAGACACAAGCAATTCCTAAATTAGTTATTTTATTATGATGATTCAATCTATCTAAGCTTTCATCCTTGGGAACACTAGGTGAAGTACTTAAATCTTTGTACTTCATTGTTCAGCATACCTTCTTTTATACTGCTACATCAACCATATCTCAACCCCCTACAGACTACTACCTAACTGTTTCCTCACAGATCAGAGTTGGTAAAATGTTTATCGATATTAATATAAAATATACACACTATATGTGGAATATCCTGTTAAGAAATCAAGTTTACTAAATCTACTTTCTAAACAAACAATACAGACTCAAAATTAAAAAAGAAAAACACCAGTAAGCACTGGTACACAAATATTGAGAAATTACCTAAAAACTACAAAAGCTACTGTCATTATTCCTTTCAGTAGCATTGAAATACAGAACACTATCTTTTGTTAATTGAACACTTACGCTGCAAGTATGTAAATGAAAGTGTTCAAAATCCTTTCATCCAAACTCAGGACATGGCACAATTTATTTAAGGGGATGGCACTCTCTTTTTGTCCCTTTGGCACTAGGCCTATTTTGGGGTCAGAAACAACATGCACTTGGGCTATCAGTTGATGATCCTGGCTCTTATATTTACAATTTAGAACTGCTTTTTAAATATTCATAAATAACAAAAGCTCTTTCTGATGCTGTGTAGAAGAGATTACATCTTTGCAGTTAAGAGACAGGTCAGTGATGGCACAGCGAGGTTGTGATTGCAGATTATGGAAGCACTCATAAGGGCCCGTAAAATGTTATAATAAAATAAGACTATGGTATAGCAGGTCTGCAGCTTAGAAAAAGAGGCTTTTTTAATAAATAATTGGCCAGCTCATTCTCTGTGGGTGTGCATACTCAGGCAGCTACAAGGAGATGGTGGAATAATTGGGGCAAGACGCACCTGCACATGAGAGTGCAGTCTGTCTCAATTGCTTCATCAGCTTCCTGCTGTTTGTGATTGCAAAACTTCACCCAGGAGGCATTTAAAAGAGCCGGCATGTGAAAGGGAAAAAGGCAAATCAGAAAAAAGAAAGAGGGAGATGAAGAGGAAAAAAAAAGAAAGGAGGTTAAACGATAGAGAGAGGAAAGACAGGAGGAAGAGAGATCTGGTGCAAGTGAGTGTATGAGAGGTGGAGAAAGCAGGCAGCTAGGAGGAAAGTCCCTAGGGGAGTGTATGAATGGTGGTCAGAGGCTGATGGCTACTCCAGCTGAGTGATCTGGGAGCTGGAGTGGCAGATACGCTGCTCGGTTGGAGAGGTAGCACAGCTACAGGGCAGTGAGAGGCTGAGAGAAGTGTCCTATCCCTGCCAGGAGCCAAAAAGGGCTTCAAGGAGCCTGAACCTAGGAGCTGCATGTTTAGATGTTGAGATTAGGTGCCTCCTTGGCTGCAAGGACCCATTAGGGTTAAGTCAAGAAAACATCATCTTTTAAGCATTACACCTGGGCTCATGGTTTTTAAGGATTGTTTTCGACCATGTTTTTAACCTTATTTTTAAAGGAATATTTTTTTGATTAATTTTCAACCCCCACTGAACACCATTTTATGGGGTTATTTATTTATTTATTGAACTTTTTCCACTGCACGCTTTTTTGATTTTTTAATTGTTTTAAATAAAAGCACTTGGCACCTATATGCACTTACCCCTTGCTATGTGCATGTTTTGTCCTCATCTGCTTGGCTCATCCAGTTACGTTATCGATGGAATTGGGTTTAAGAGGCTCCCAAAATGGAAGTGGGAACATGGAGCCAATGCATACCGTCACACAGACATACAAATTACTAGAGGATCATGAGCCTTTACACATAATATGGTGCTAAACATTCTCTAAACTTATAGAGGAATAACCGATGTAAATGATTTGTGATTGTTAGCAGCATTAAGGAGCTTGGACAGGCCGCATGTTCAAGTGAGTTGGGCTGCATGTTGAGAACCCCTGCTATGTGACTCCTAACAAAGCAATTAAAATACTGGCACAGAAGAATTCAGTTAAAACAAGAAGGGAACATATGTTAAATTATATTTTAAAATATTAGATCTTTCATATTTCTTTCTACTGCCATGTAAAACTCCTAATTTTGCTATTTTCTGAGTTAACTGATTATGACATGAGGAAATATTTGCAGTTATTTTTATCTTGTTTTAACAGAAAGTTTGCATAGTCATGATGAACAAATTTGCCAAAGTCTCGAAGAGAAATTGAATATATACAGCAAGCTCACAGCCCTGAATTTCCCTTGTCAGCCTGTCCAAGAGCAACACTTACTGATCAAACCTGACCCAGAGGAGGTGCCACAGGCAGCTGCCCTTTTGACAACTGCTATCAAAGAGGGTGAGAGTATTTGTTTTAAACTGAAATTTGGGATGTCTCTTCAAAACATTACTGTATAAAAAGATAATTCTACTTTCATTGAATTGTCTTTTTCATATTTTCACTGGCAACTCATTTGCCTTTTACCAACTGTTAATTGTGACTGAAAGTCTGTTTTTTGTCATGTTTTTCTTACCATGTGCAGTTGCATTTGTCTTAACATAGTGCATCTAAAGCATTTGGATATCAGAATTGAGACTTCAAATTTTCAAAGTATTTAGCAAAGGTACATGTATAATTGATTAGTTGCTTTACAGGTTAAGTTTCATATTAAAATGTGTACAATGTTTTTATTCTGTTTGACATCATTATTTATTTTTTAATGTACTACTTCACATTCAGTGACAGTGTCAGAAGTCATTTTGTGTCTGTGCACATGTAGTAATAATGCATTTTATTACGCGTGGATCCTGGATAATGTACTTGCAGAAACAGATAATTAAAACAGGGAAAATGCATTTCTAAAGGACAAAATGGCTAAGTACAGTATGTTTCTTTAATTGATCTCTTCCTTATAAGGAAAACACCATGGCTATACACAGTATGCCACTTACGTGAAAGCAACTTTGGTCAAATGAACTTTCTTAAAACTTATTTACTTATTGTGACAAATATATATCAGACTCCATAAATGCCTCTATGCTTCTAAACTCACTGTAAACTGTAATCTAAAGTTCATATGTAAAAGCTTTATCAATGCCTAAATATGGAATGACAACCCTGAATGAGGTAAGTAAGTTAGAAAATGGATGGATAAAATTTCCATTATAGTTCTAGAAAATTAAAAGTGTATTTATTCACCAAAGCAACATGTTCATTCATTTATACTCTTCTATCAGTACAGTGCTTTGAACTTTTATGTTAGTTAAGGATGTATGTACTTATGTTAATTTTTTACAACAACAACAACATTTATTTATATAGCACATTTTCATACAAACAGTAGCTCAAAGTGCTTTACATATTAAAGAATAGAAAAATGAAAGACATAATTATAAAAAAATAAATCAACATTAACATCGAATAAGAGTAAGGTTCAATGGCCAGGGGACAGAAAAACAAAAACTCCAGACGGCTGGAGAAAAAATAAAATCTGTAGGGATTCCAGACCATGATACCGCCCAGTCCCCTCTGGGCATTCTACCTAACATAAATGAAACAGTCCTCTTTGGATTTAGGGTTCTCACGGAAGGGCTTGATGATGATGATGGTCACGTAGACTTCTTCCTTTTAATCCGTCCATCATTGTTGGAGCATCATGAAGCTTTGAGTAGGTGGAGGTGGCGCAGGCCACCACCACAAAGAAACCGGAAAAAGAAACAGAAAAGAGAGTAGGGGTCAGTACCGATTTTAGAGCCACCATGAATAGTTGTTATGATGAATTGAAGATACAGAGTATCAGGATTAAGTTAAATTACGATTAAAATGAAGTTATAAAAAGGCCATGTTAAAGTAATGTGTTTTCAGCAGTGTTTTAAAGTGCTCTACTGTATCAGCCTGGCGAATTCCTATTGGCAGGCTATTCCAGATTTTAGGTGCATAACAGCAGAAGGCAGCCTCACCACTTCTTTTAAGTTTTGTTCTTGGAATTCTAAGGAGACACTCATTTGAGGATCTGAGGTTACGATTTGGAATATAAGGTGTCAGACATTCCGATATATAAGATGGGGGAGATTATTTAAGGCTTTATAAACCATAAGCAGAATTTTAAAGTCAATTCTGAATGACACAGGTAACCAGTGTAGTGACATCAAAACTGGAGTAATGTGTTCTGATTTTCTTCTCCTAGTTAGGATTCTAGCAGCTGCATTCTGCACTAGTTGCAAACGATTTATATCTTTTTTGGGTAGTCCTGAGAGGAGTGCGTTACAGTAATCTAGTCGACTGAAAACAAAGCGCGTGAATTAATTTCTCAGCATCTTTCAGTGATAAAGAGGTCTAACTTTACTTATGTTTCTTAAGTGAAAAATGCTGTCCTAATGATCTGATTAATATGTGATTTAATATTCAGATTACAGTCAACAATCACCCCTAAGCTTTTTACCTCCGTCTTGACTTTTAATCCTAATGTATCCAGTTTATTTCTAATAGCCTCATTGTATCCATTATTGCTGATCACTAAAATTTCAGTTTTCTCTTTATTTAACTTGAGAAAATTACTATTCATCCATTCTGAGATACTAGTCAGACATTGTGTTAGTGAATCAATAGAATCGGGGTCATCAGGTGCTATTGATAAGTACAGCTGTGTGTCATCAGCATAGCTGTGGTAGCTCACGTTGTGCCCTGAGATAATCTGACCTAACGGAAGCATGTAGATTGAGAATAACAGCGGACCCAGGATAGAGCCTTGTGGAACACCATATTGGATATCATGTGTCTTCGAGTTGTAATTCCCACAACTAACAAAATTTTTTCTCCCTGTCAGGTAGGATTCAAACCAATTTAAGACACTGCCAGAGAGGCCCACCCATTGACTAAGGCGATTTCTAAGAATGTTGTGATCAATGGTGTCAAATGCAGCACTCAGATCTAAGAGGATGAGAACAGATAAATGGCCTCTGTCTGCATTTACCCGCAAGTCATTTACTACTTTAACGAGTGCAGTTTCTGTGCTGTGATTTGTTCTAAAACCTGACTGAAATTTATCAAGAATAGCATGTTTATTTAGGTGGTCATTTAACTGCATAATGACTGCCTTCTCTAGAACTTTACTTAAGAAGGGCAAGTTAGAGATGGGTCTAAAATTTTCAAGAGCCGAGGGGTCAAGATTATGTTTCTTAAGTAGGGGTTTAACTACAGCAGTCTTAAGACAGTCTGGGAAGACCCCAGTATCTAGTGACGAATTTACTATGTCAGACTTTTACAGAAGTCTTTGCAGCTGGACAAGCTTGAGTAAGTCATGCAGCCATCCCACCTATCCAAATCTGTACTCCCCTTTCTCGTTCAGTTTTTCTTACAGCTTCATGACCAATGTTGAGGAAAGAAAGAAAATGCTTTTTTGGTGTTTTAAAAAATGAGTCAGAAATGAAGCTTAATTAAGTTAGGTCTTTCTTTCCTTGTCTCCTTTATCACTTACAGAGATATTCCTTTAAGTATCGCTACCTCTTTTCTTGAATCCTCTGGGGTACTTCACTCATTTCTGCAGATATTGCTCATCCTCTCTGCTATCACCCACTACTCAAGCATTATTTTATTGGTGCTATCCAACTCTACCAACAGGAGTCAGCATGACAGACATTGTTGCCCCAGTCACAACCAGTTCAGTCCTAAAGAATTTTTCCTGCACTGGTTTTGAGTATATATAGGAGAGCTTATGAGAAGGTGTTACAGAATAAAGCTGAAATGGACTTGGTTAATCTGTAGAAAGTGAGGTCTGATTTTCTAGGATCCAGAACTACAGGAAATAATTTAATCTTGTCAATTTAATCTTGTAACCATCTTCTACAAAAAACATCTTCAAGATTATACATTACTAGCCATGTGTGCCCAACTACGTTGCACATGTTAAAGTTGTCTGTGAAGGGCTCCCTGTTTAAACGCGGCTGCCAGTCGTGAACTGGGCCCTTTCGCACAGCATTATGATTTTTATAAGGGAAACAAAATTACAAAAGAAAACCCTTGGATATTGATTCGATAGGAACGGCCTACTCGGAATCACTGTCTGAATCGTAATTATGTGGTGGTGTAGGAGCATTTCTGCTTCTGTCCATTCACAGTCCATCTCGTTTTCACGATGCTGTCGTTTCCTCTCACAATCTCTTCTCAACCTTTCTCCAATCTTGCAGGTTGCTTTGTGGCAATCCAAAGAGTAAGGCAATATACACGGAGCAATGGTTATAAAAGGGGGACACATAGTTATCCAGGCTCTTCAAAGCATAAATAGGGATCACTTCACTGACATGTGAGCAAGCCACGGTACAACTGTGAGACGCACAGCACTCGCCGGCTTCTAACGTAACAATAATAATTTCCGGAACGTGCTGTTACGTTGTCATTCATTTTACCCACTGTCTTTCTTTCATTCATATGTTATGTAGGCATTTACCTTTTATCTTCAGCAATCTCATTCTCTAACCAGGCCTCAGGAGCTAACCAGCGTAACACTGTCCACCACCCCTTTCGTTATTCCGGCACATTGTTGACATCCGTGAGTAACAGCAATATACTAAACTGGGAGGTGGTCTACGCATGCGTGGAATTTGCAGACAAAGATCAAGATCTAAATGAAGATCTCTTTAGTTAATTTAAAGCAAAACAATTTGTTTAGTTTGAATGTCTGTGTTTTGAGGTGTGACTGGAGTACTACAGTCTTCAGTAGTATAAGCCTGGAGGAGATTCTTAATGCAATGCCTATGTTTTAGTTGTATCTCTACTGCCATCTAGTGCTTCTTCTTCTAATTCATTTGCGGACAAACAAAGATCAAGATCCAAATGAAGATTATATATAGAGATTGACAAAATGAATGCAATTACTGTGATTGCACAAAACCATGCTAAAAGAAATCCCAAGAACATGAACATTTTCACTCTTTCTGCCCTACTTAAAGAAGCTGGAAAAGCAAATAATACAAGGAACTTCAAACTTAAATTAAACTTCTTTATAATTTAGTAGATTTATTCCTTTACTTCTATATTGCTTAAGTTGGATAGATACAAAGGAAAATAAGATAGGGTAAGATTTATCATCTATTTATGTTAGTCATGTTTTTAGGCATTGTTATTGAGTTTTTGTTTGTGTGTGTAACATGTTCACAGAGTGGTTTTAGAATTCAGAGTTATCAGAAATAGCCCCAAATTGATGACAGTATCACTTGAGATACTTGTCATTGCAATATACTATACATTAGTCAATGGTCCATAAATGGTTCTGTAAAAGGTCCAGATCTCATTTTAAGGCATAAATTATGTAAATGACTAGTGGGCAGCATGCCTTAAAGCAGTCAAGGGTTCTCCAGGGATGCTGAACACGCTACCAGAAAATTCAAACATCTTTCTTTGCAATATACAATGTCATATTCATTGATTAAAACAAAGATTTGGAATTTAAAACTGCAATTATTGAGCAATGGATTTGTTGCGTGTTCTTTTTAATTTGACCATAATGTTAATAAAGGATTGGCTGTATTAGAAAATAGTCAAACAATGTGGTTAAAATTCTGATGGATAACAGCAGTCCTAAAAATCTCCAAAGGATGAGGGAATTTTATAAACTGCAGCATCATCATGTAAACATATAATGTTCTATTGGCCTAGCATAAACTGTGTCTGCTTGATAAATAATGTTTAATGTAATGGAATTTATAATTTCAACTAATATCTGACCATTTCACAGCTGAAAGACTACTTAGTACACTTACTTTGGAATCCTTCTGTTCTGAGGAGAGTATTGGAGTGTCAGATTCATCAGTAAAACTGCAAGATTCTGAAAGTTGTGAGAGTATTCCAGAATTTCCACATGAATGTAAGTTAAACAGACACTGGTTTAGACCTATTATTGAGTGGGTTTTCTCAAAATGGTATTGCTCTTCTAATTTTCTAACCTTTTTCTTGTGATCGTCAGCACTTTCTTCACAGTCAGCTTTTTATAGTGTTAACATTATGCATTTTTACTCCACATGTCTAATTTAGTTCATCCTGTTTATGTTCAGGTGACTTTGCGCCTCCATCATGAAATGCTGCATATCTACATATCAGTGTGGTAGTTCTGGATTCAGTCCTTCCTAGTGATACTTCAGCCTTTGCTTCCATTAGTTTACTCTCATTATTAACATATACGAAACACGTATGAAACATTCTTCCTCAATTCCAGAATCAGTTCTTTACATATTTAATCTTGCTTATATTACCCTTGCTGCCACCAGTGAGCCACATCTCATCCTCATGCATGTCATCCAAATAGCAGTACTCCCATCTTTTTCTGAATTAATTCTATTGTTGAAACTTAGGTTTTCACTTGCTTGCTCTCCTTGTACAACAATTCAGCAAAAACATATATTGCTTCACAAATTTCCAGTATGTATGAGGTGCACTGCAAAAAGTACCCTTCCAATATTTTCATCATACACACAATATACTATTGCATTTATCATCTTCACTACCTCTCATTTACTTATGACAACCGATTTACTTTATTTTTGCATTCACGTCATGGCTTTTCACATCTCTACAAAATTTCCCCTTAAGCAGCTTCTCCCTAATTTCACTGTGCCTCAGTAAAAAATTACTAGCGTGAACAGTATGAGCTCCTGTGGCAGTTGCTCACATCTTCATTAGCCCAACCCCCGGATTTACTTCGTAACACTAGAATTACCAGAGCCTACGAAAAAACTTGTAGATCCCGCCCCCCTTAAATCTGTTCGCACTTCTCCATCAGCTTCTTTTGCCCTGTAAATGTGCCGATAAAGACAAGCAGCAAGCAGCCTACTATCCCATCCCCCCGCAGCCGCAGAACATGCACAAAGTTCTCCCACCTCATGCCTTGATTGATTATCTGGGAGTGAAGTGCTGGAGTTTTAGAATGGAAATAATAGATCTTTATTTGGAACACATGCATTTCATTTGTGTTCCGTTTGTACAATAATCTGTGTAAACACATTGTTAAAACAGAAACGTTTTTCATATTTTAGCAGTAAATGACAAAATGTTGGCATAAACTATATAATGTAAGATGCCTGAAGTCCAAAGATCAAAAAAACACTTTCACAAAAGGTTCAAGGATAAGACAACAGCTTCTGTGGCGTAGCGGTAAGATTTGCTGACTCGTGATCAAGAGTCCCCGGTTCAATCCCGACTGTCTCCTATATTTGCCGTTTTCAGTAGTGAGCTGTTCTTATTGTTAATATTATACAGTACACACATACATTTGGTTTGCGTCTGTAACAGACGGTGTACATTTATAGTACTTGTGAAAGTTACTGTTTTATTTTCACTTTTATTCTCTCAGTCATGATCACGATACATACTACCCCCCACCACCACCACCACCCAGGGGTCGGACGCTGTTACTTTTTATTTCAAACTTGGAATAACTGTAGATGTAAGTGGTGTTTTGAGGCAAAGGAACTGGACATTCTCTGATCTGGAGGGATAAAAGCTGACACGCAAACGCTGGTGAATCTGCCTTCTTCGTATCTCACCATCACTTGATTTTTTTATTCACTTTTATTGAGTGTTCCTGCTCACGCTGAATTAGTATGCATGTCAAAGACGCACTGACAAAAAAAACAACAGAGACATAGGTATATATGATATTTGGAATTATTCATTTTATGACCTGTGTAGTACATTTCGGAAAACATTGTCGCACAAATGCAACATTATTCATATTATTTATATTCATTTGCATAACACGTTGCGCTTGTAATCAGTGACCACATGTTTTTTTTTTTTTTCCGATCTTGTCAGTGTCCACTTTTGGGTGCACAGTGCTGTTTCTTTTGTACTCCAGGACATGCAGAGGAAAAAATAGTACAGAGAGGTAATTTCAGCGCTATATGCATTCATCAAATTCAAATATTAACAGTTCACACACGCGCAAGGACCATCCTTCCTACATTTATGACATGTGTACCTGTTGCAATGCGCACACTTCTCTCTCCAGTTAAACAACAACAGTTAAATATATGTAATGACATGTCATCTTTTCCTTATAACCTATTTTGCTAATTTGCATACTGAAAATCTTGCTTATGTTATACATTTCTTGTGATTCTTGTTCTTCTGTAATTTACTGTGACAATATTCTTTTTATTTTTAAGCCGTAAAATTAAATGCCCAAAGTTCTTCCTCTTTGACATCTGAATTTGAAGTACGGGAAGGTGAATTGTCATACCCTCATCAGTATGTACCAGAAGCACTTAATGAATTTCAGCCAGGGGGCCTCAACCATTTGGAACTGAAGGTAAAAACCTATTTCTCCTTTAAGTTTAGTGTAGTAAAATGCTGTTATTTTCTGGAACTTGTTAAGGATTAATGTTGACCCAGTAACATTTTCAAGGGTAGCATTATGGCACGAGGTTACAACCGATCACTTAAAAGCTGTGTGTGCGGAGTTTACATGTTCTCCATGAGTTTGTGGGAGTTTTCCCCCTGGTACATCACTTTTACTCCCATGTCCAAAAGATTAAGACCTGTTGTAATTGAGTATTAATACTGACATAAATATTCCATGTGATGGATATGCGCTATCACAGAGTTAGTTCTTGCCATGTACTTAATGCTGCTTTGCTGTACACTGGTTTCATGCAACCCTGAACTAAATGTGTTGGAAGATGAATGGAAGATTGAAAACTTTTTAAAAAGATATAAAATATATAAAAATGTGAAATCCTTCTTTTAACATACTTATTAACTATAAAAAGTTGAATGCAATGTATTTGGTTTTTTTTTATACTTTTAAAAATACCATTCACCAATTCTTGATATCCAGCAAAACATCACCAACCTTTGTTCACACTCACTAACACTGTGAGTGTGTTTAGAGTCACCATGCTGCTCTGGATATCCTTGATATCACAAACGTGTGACTTGGGCCAGGAATATGCTCAACACTGCGCAACATGTGAGCTTGAGTACGCTGCTGCTATGCAAGCAGTTTATTGTGTAATTTTCATGTGTACTTTAAGTAAGCCTGTAGCCTTAAAAGGGCATTTTATCTAAAGCCATTTTTGTTGTAATATTGCAATTCATATTAATTTCTTTTTTCATACTTAACTGAATAATATATGTGTAAAATACAATAATATGTACAAAGAATGCACTTAATTATGTGATTACCTCTTAATTTCAATTTCTTGCTTATTTCTGCTCAAAATTAGCAAAATGTTTCAAGCTTACTATTTAAATATTTTAAAGGGTATACCTATTTATTATATTTCCATTAATTAATCACATCTTGTGGCATTGCAGAGCAGAGAATAATAAACTGTGGGGCACAAAAAAGATACATTATCCCTGTGGTTTTACATACATTGTCCTAGTCAGCTGTCAGAAATGTTATAATGATCCTTCTCAGCAAGTACTTTATTGATTTGTAACCTTTTTAACTGAACTTCCAAAAACTGATCATTTTTTTGTCTTTTTATTCTTTCCTTGAATATCAGTCTATTTTGTAACCCATACCTTCTTAGTCTAGGTCTTAGCTAGTGGGTATCAATTGGAAACTGGAAGAAACTATGATAGGGAGAGATCTGGCAGACCCAAAATCACAACCCAATCAGAAGACAAGTTTCTGAGGGTCACCAGCTTGCGTGATAGGTGCTTCACAGCTCAACAGCTTCAAGCTCACAGCTTAACAGTGGTCAATAAAAGCAAGTCTCAGTTTCTACTGTGAAGAGGAGACTTGATGCTGCAGGTTTGACAGGGTATGTGGCAATAAGAAAGCCATTCCTTAAAGGAAAATATAGGTTCTTGAAATAGCACTTGTGTACGACTGCAGACTGGAAAAATGTCTTATGGACCGTTGAATCAAAATTTGAAATCTTCGGTTCATCACGCAGGGTGTTTGCACGAGTTGGTGAAAGGATAGTTCCACAGTGTGTGATGCCAATTATCAAACATGGAGGAGGTGATTTGCCTTGAGTGACTGGCATTCTGAATCAAAAGGGATACCACAGTCTGACTGTTATATCAACAAAATATGGCTACTTTGATCAATCAAAAATCTGAATAAAATTTTGTATACTTAATGATTCCTTGAGGCGGCATGTTGGCGCAGTGGGTAGCGCTGCTGCCTCGCTGTTTGGAGACCTGGACTCGCTTCCCGGGTCCTCCCTGCGTGGAGTTTGCATGTTCTCCCCGTGTCTGCATGGGTTTCCTCCGGGTACTCCGGTTTCCTCTCACAGTCCAAAGACATGCTGGTTAGGTGTATTGGCGATTCTAAATTGTCCCGTGTGTGTGTGCGCGCGTGTGCCCTGCCCGGGTATGTTTCCTGCCTTGCGCTCTGTGTTGGGTGGGTTTGACTCCAGCAGAACCCCGTAACCCTGTAGTTAGGATATAGCGGGTTGGATGATGGATGGGTGGATAATGACTCCTTGACTTATTTTTTATTTGCCATTGTTTATTTGTTCTATGCCTTAATTTCATGAAACATTAAGAAATTAAACTGCATGCATTTCTATTAAAAACTGAAAAAACTGTGGTGTTCTAAAACTTTTGACTGGTAGTGTATACTGAGGTAGAAACCCAATAAGATGGTACCTCCAAAACACACATGTGAACATTTTGGCCTCTTTGGCCTTATTCTTGATAAGACTGCAAGTACAACTATTCTATTACAATATCTACAGAGTATATTGTGCATTAATGGTGACGCATAATGCAAGAGTTATTTTGACAGAAATATCAGTGATTCATTTCTCTGTAATTCTAATGTTTTTTCTTTGCATAACTGATGTTTGTACCTGAAAGTTATTCTAAAGTAATCATTTTAAATGGGTACAAAAAGAGGGTTGAATTGAAATGTTTTTAGAAAGAGTGAAGACTTTTTCTGCTTTAATCATTTTAGGTGGCACAAAGTGTGCAGAGTTTGTTACAGCTCATATACAGTTTACAGGTAAGAACCTTTAAACTCATTCAACATTCAATCAAATAGCAGCCAATGGATATTTATTATATTTTTTGAAGAGTGGGGCTTTATACTGGTGTACCTTATTTTATTAGCATTCCTAGGAAATATTTGGATATAAGCAAATTGTTTTTTGCTGTGCTGTGCATTCTTTAAAGATAACATTGCCTGTGTTTTTTGACTTACACATAACAACCTAGGTGTCATTGAATAGCACCTATGACACATGACTGGTTTATCAAACCTAACTGAAGGTAATATGAAAAATATGCCACCTTACGATGGAATTCTGTGTGGACAAGTTCAGTTTTATTTGTTGTAATAAGACTACCTTTCAAGTTGTGAAAATTAGTTTATTGAATGGAGTCTTCTTCATTTAATTATAATATAAAATGTAAAACCCTTGACCCCAGATCTCTGAATCCATCCATCTATCCATCTATTATCCAACCCGCTATATCCAAACACAGGGTCACGGGAGATCTCTGAATATTAAAACTAAAATGCAACATCATTTTTAATTTCATGCAATGATGATGTTTTCCCAAATGATCTAAACTCTTTAATCTTTCACTTGTCATATATAAAATAGTTAATTCAGTCATTCATTTATGCCTTCATTCATTTCACACATTTGTTGGGATTTTTGGTCATATCACCTTGTTTAGAAATGAATTTGTTAATTTGGGATTTTTCTCAAATTGCAAAAAATTCATTATCACTGGCAATTATAATGCCAGTATCAGCATCCTGACAACTTTTATAGGGCTTACAAGTTCATAGATTGTTATGAGTTTCTAGTTCTTAACAAAGTGTTTGGAACTTTATGTTCTTTGCTTACACAGCACACTCCTTATCAGTTTATCCACTTATGCATAGTATGGAGTAACTCAATTAAAAATTAGCTAGGGATTATCCTAAACCTGTCCAGGACAATATCCAAATCGTGAATGACTTCATGAAGTCCCTGGTCAGAACATACTCCATAATCAAATCAGAATTTTGGATTCACAATAACTCCAAACTTTTTAGTAGCAGTATTTTAACTAACAACAGATGGAACAGCACTCTGAAAATAATAATATGATATCTTACACTGGCTACTCATCATTTTATCCATTGAATTTGGAATAATCCTGTCCTATACTGCACAACTCAGTGGGAAAAGAAAATCTTATTTCATTTAAAACTAGGGGGCTTTGCCCCCTGCTCACTTTGTTTGCCTGGCCGTCCGCTATGCCACGACTCAGCTGCTCGAAGGGCTTCAGGACGCTCCCCTGTTAGAGAAAGTGATGGTATGTAGAAGAGTATGCGGAGTGTGGGAGGAAGACAGATGGTTTGGTCCTTAGTTATTATAGACAGAAATTTAGTTACTTGAGTATTTCACTACAACTGTCTATTTTAAATACCAATGAATAATAAAACTTAGTAAAGTCCTTGTCACCACTACTGTTTGCAATTGCCATTGAACCACTGGCAATACACTGTCAAAATACTGATCAGATAAAGGGGATTATCAGAGAAGGACTGGAACAGAAAATTTCACTATATGCAGATGATAAGGTACTGTATATATCAGATCCACAAAATTCTGTGCCTGCAGTCTTAACAGCACTCACAGAATTTCAAAAGATCTCTGATCTCAGAATTAATCTGAATAAAAGTGTACTTTCCAGTGAATTCTCAAGCATATAATATTAGATTAGAAACCCTACCTTTTATCATTGCAGAACAGTATAAATACCTTGGCCGTCTGCTTGGAAAAAATTAAGCAAGACTTGCATAGATGGTCAACTCTTCATCTCACTCTAGCTGGAAGAATTAACACTATTAAGATGAATATTCTACCTAAGCTCCTTTTTTATTTCAAAACATCCCAATATACACCAATAAATCATTTTTTAAGCAATTAGATTCAACAATAACTTCATTTATTTGAAACTCAAAGCATCCACGTATCCAAAGAGCGACCATAAAAAGACAGAAGGTGGCATGGCTCTACCTAACTTCCAGTTTTATTACTGGGCAGCAAATATAGAAGCGATAAAAACCTGGACACATATAGAAGAACATACACAGGCTTGGTCCGCAATAGAAGTAAAATCCTGCAGTACTTCTTTATATTCCCTGCTCTGTGCCCCAATAAACACGTTATCGGCAATATACTAATAACCCAATTGTGCTTCACTCACTTAGAATATGGAACCAATGGAGAAAGCATTTTAAGGAGAAGCTTTTATCTGTGGCACGTCTGCAAGAGAACCACCACATATGCAGTTTTTAATATCTGGAAAAAATTTGGGATTAACTTGCTTAGAGATCTTTGTATATAGACATCTTTGCATCCTATGAACAGTTACATTTCAAATTTAACATTCCAGCTACACATTTCTTTCACTATCTTCAAATTAGGAACTTTGTTAAACAGAACCTTCCTGATTTTCCTCATCTTGCACCCTCATCCATGCTGGAAAAAATATTGCTCAATCTCAAGGACACTATCTGTGCAATATATAAAATTATTTTACAGTCCCTCCCTTTCAAAGATCCAAGAGGACACTGGGAAAAAGATCTCTCAATTAATATATCAGAAAAGGAGTGTAAAGTAGCAATGCAGAGAATTCACTTAAGCTCCATATGCGCTAAACACAATTATTCAACTCAAAATTATATATCGAGCACATTTGTCTCGTCTAAAACTCTCCAAAATATTTCCAGGTCAAGATCCAACCTGCAAACGCTGCAATCAAGTCCCAGCCTCACTGGGTCACATGTTCTGGGCCTGCACCAAATTAACATCATTCTGGACCAAAATTTTTAATTACCTTTCAGATCGCCTTGGTGTCACAATCCCTCCTAACCCATTAACAGCTGTGTTTGGGGTTCTTCCAGATGGGTTTAAAGTGGAGAAAGACAAACAAACTGTGATTGCATTCACTACACTTTTGGCACACAGACTTATTCTGCTAAACTGGACGAACCCAAACTCTCCTCTTTTAAGTTAGTGGGAAACCGATGTGTTATAGAATTTGAAATTAGAAAAAATCAAATACTCAGTTAGAAGATCAGTACACACTTTTTTTCAAAACATGGCAGGATCTAATCAGTAATATTTTAAAAAAAAGCTCTTAAAGCACAGAGGAAGCAATTATTTCTGTATTTCTTTGTCTTCTGCATTCATCTCTATTGGCTTATCAAACTTATTAATTTAGGTATGTTTACAAGCCTTAAATTTTACGCCGTTTGCCTTGCTCTCTCTCTCAGGGGTGGGGGTTGACTTATTCTTATTTTTACTTTTTGTAAAAATTGATTGTTTTGTATGGAATGATTGCAGTAAAATTAATAAAATTAAAAAATAAAATTAAAACATGAAGTAAAAAGGTAACGTAATAAAAAGTAAATTAAAAAATTAAACTACATTAATGCCTTGTCAAAAACAACATTATGAATTACTTGATTTTTTTTTTTTTGCATTTCTGTTCAGATATTGTTCAGGATATTTTTCTCTTTCTCATTTGTTGGATGAATCTCTTTGTTCTTGATTTTAATTTTATGCATCTCTTTTTTTATCATTTAATTTTTTTCGATGTTCATTATCAGCTCTTGCTGCTCTTTTTCTGTCGCGATCTAGAATTCAACATTCTTGAACAGTGTGATGGGCGGCCAGATCCCATGCCCGGCCAGGACGCCCCTTCTACATATGTTCCGGGGGAGCAACCATGGGCTTCTCAGTACCTCCCCCGGGACACTTGGTGGCAGCCTCCCTGGCTGACGAGGGTGCCTCAGTTTCCCGCAGGGCTCCATGGGAGATGGAGTTCTCCACAGCCCTGTTGGGATCTGGGTGGCTGCCAGGGGGTGCTACATGGTTCCCTGAGTCGACCTGAACAAAAATACAGCCCCACCCAAAAGTGCAATCAGAAACAGGTGATCAAGCACCTAGAGCACTTCGGGGTGGGCTATAAAAAGGACCAGCAACCACCACTCATTGGCCAGAATCGGGAGGAAGAGGACGAGGTTGCCAGGGAGGAGTGGTGGTTTCAGAAGAGAATGTTTTGTGTGTTTAACTGTTGACTGGGACTGTGTTATGCCTGTGGAGTTCACGGGGAAGTTGTGTCCCACAGGTGAAGAAAAATAAATTCTAGTTGTGTTTTTATACATGCCTCAGTGTGAGTCTGTGCCGGGTCAAGTGCTATACAGCCTCTAGTTCACAACAGATAATTTGCTTTTCTGTCTTGCCATTATAACGGACTGCGTTGAAGGGTGAGTTAGCAGCACTGAGAGTGTCACAGGGTGGTATGGAGAGAGGATGGGTGCAGTTGGCGTAGAGGGGGGAGGTCAAGGCTGAATAATGTGGACATGACATAAATATTTTATATAATAGAGATAAGAATGTCGATAACATTTTTAGATTTTGGCATCAATTCATGTAGTAAATAAGCTGGGCCTCTTAAGCTCAACATACAATATAGAAGGTCTTCATGCTCTATTGCTCTCCAAATTGGGTAGAGGAAGGTGCTTATATTGATATGATTTTCAATAAAACTTTAACGTATACCGATTAATTTATTATGTGTTGTGTTTCTCATTTATTGTAATATTATTTATAAAATTTAAAAAATGTAATAACTTTCATGGTAAAAATGTTATGTCATTCAAATGCCACTGAAAAAATAATAAGCTAGACAGACTGACAGGTAAGTAAAACAGATAGATGATAATTTTTGATTAACTATATATTTTCACATTAATTTAGACTTTATTATGCAAGAAGAGAACATTTGAAATGCGAAATGCATGACTTAGTGTGAATTATAAAATAAACCATGTTCATTGTACACACATTAATTAGACATATTGTTACAAACGTTTTAAGAATTTTAAGAATAGCAAGAGTACTGCAAGACTTAATTTAGTTATTCTTTTTTTTAGTTACAGCATTGCTTTGCATATTACTAAACTTGAGAAACAGTTTAAAAGTACCATATGTAACATTAAAACTGAATATTAAGTATAATTCTTTTCTAGGCTGCAGTGACAATTCAGGACAGTTGCTTTGAAGTTCAGAAGCTCCTCCTTCAGGAAACTGAACGACTGCCCAGATATTTTTGTGGTCGTGGCAATCTTTTGCTGGAACAGGGGAGGCAACGCAACATGGAGAAGCACCGAGAAGAACTGGCCAGTGTACAACAACTGCAGAGTCAGCTGAGGCAGGAGCAGCAACGCTGGGAACGTGAGTGTAGTCAACTTCAGCGACAGCAAGTAGAATTGGACAATGAATTGGAGCAGCGAGAACGGAACTGTGTTTTGCAAACAGAGCAGTTACGACGAGACCGGGAAGATCTAGAAAATCAACTGAAGGAATATCAACAGAATCTGGAAAGATTGCGAGAAGGACAACAACTGGTAGAAAAGGACAGGGAAGAATTAGACAAGCAGCAGGCGCAGCTGCACGGCTGGAAACACAAGCGGCAAAGTAGCCTCCCAGTTATGATTACATTTCCTCTAGCCAAAACACAGGTATTAAGATTTTTATTTTTATTTTTTACATTGAAGGTAGCATTTTATAATAACAAAACTGATTTGTAAACAGTTCTTAAATCTATATATATATATATATATATATATATATATATATATATATATATATATATATATATATATATTCCAGCATCACGTCTGAATGGCTGGAGCGATTTTAATGAAACTTGGTACACATTTTTTCTCAATGGTCGACTAAAAATACTGTAGGGTGAAATCAGCCCTAACACACCACCTTCTGGGTAGGGTGGGGGGTGATCTTACGGTCTTGTATGTATGTTATCATTCAGTTGACACTCATAACGACCATCAGAGGGCGAACTGGAGGTGACTGGCAGCATTCTTTATGTTTGAGCGCCACCACCACCCAGGCGCCCCTGGTGCTTTTAAAATTAAATAGATTTCTACGCGTGCAAGTGTGTTTGTCTGTCCGGCCAGGAAGTGAAACACAGAGTCGGGGTGAGGGCTCCAGCTCTAAAGATACGCAAGCAAGGCCAGCACACTGGCAAAAGGAAACCTCCTAAGAAAGACAGTTGCTTAACTGCTAATGCACAAACGATGCGAGCACGTCTGCAACACGAATCCTCATAGCAGAGAGATGCGCAGAAGAGTTCTGATGATTTCAGTACTTCGTGGGATTCCATGCTTTTAACAACACGGACTTACACAGTTAGTATATAGCAATCGACTTCCAGCATTCTTTATGTTTAAGCAGCCCTGCGCCCCTGTTGCTTTTCAAATTAAATAGTGTTGGGATAACATACATACAAGACCACAAGACAAGGACATTAGTGAATCTTTATTGTTTGTTAATTTATTTTTATTTTTAAAGTTTTATTTTTTTAATTATGTTTTTCTCAAACAATTAAAAAATAGCACTTTATTTTCCTTTCGGGGCAACGCTGGGTATTTCAGCTAATTTCAGATAAAATCCATTTTCCTATACTTTTATCTCTTTTCTTTCAGTTGCTTTTGCTTTATGTTATTGATAATTCTTAGCTCTGACCTAGAAGCAGAACAGATAAATGTAATTAAATGGAAAAAATAAACCCATTTAGCTTATCAAAAGGCAAGACTGATACTGAAGTGAGAACAGAGTATTAATCAACATCAAAGTTGTCTAAATAATTCCTTTGCAGAATCCACCATAGGCTAATGGAATACGTTCTTTATAATTTATTGACTTTTGAATTAGGCTGCTTTTCTTTGCCAGCCTGCCTTGCATCCTGGAACTGTTATACTCCCTCCAAGTTTAATTGTTTCTGATGAACAGTGTGCAGTTATATCAATATAGGTGTGACTTAACCACCTGGATATTTGCTTTAAAGTACAAATCAACAAAATTGGTAAATCAAGTGGCAGAGATTATTTTAAAGGTGTAACAGATTAAAGTAAGATGTTAGTGTAAAACAGAAGGGTAAGATGTAAATTTCTACAAACACATGAAATATGTTACCAAGTAGAAGATAGTAGGACTTCATGGCCCTTCAAAACTGTACTTCTTGCTCTTTTGGAGGAGTTAAATGGATAGCACTGAGCAGCTTTGTTGGGCTGAATGACCTGTTCTCGTCCAAATGTTTGTAATGCTTCTAAAAGAAGTCAATAGACTGAATGTCAGATTCAAGGGATTCACAATATTTGAGATCAAAACTGTCTGGAATTTTATTTAGGAGTGTCAGAAATTAAAACAAGTTTACAGTAATCTTCCAAGATAAAGCAAGGATCAGTAACTAAAATCAGAATAAACAAAGGCACAACAAATACTCAATATTAGAGTCCAAAATAGAAAGCAAAAGTTTTACTCCCAATATACTGTTAATATAAAGCTGTTTTTTTTATTTTATTAACAGAGTCTTTAACAAGTTTAAAGTTCTGACAGCCCTCTTTTGTGAGCATGTGTCTTATATATCATGTCCACCATAATGGCATGGGTTACATGGTACATGCATCATGAGCCTAGCAACTATGGAGACACAGAAAAGGATGGCACCAATGAAATCCAATGAGACAAAATGATAATGAAGTGATAGCATAGAATTAACAAAGTGATTAATAATACTAATGGTAAATATAATAAATTAATCTAATATAATATAAATTCATATAAAAAATTAATCTGTATGTTAATTAATGCTAAAGTAAACTAAAATAAATACCACTAATTTATACGCTATTTTTAGTTAAGGTATTTCCATGGGTTGACACATTTTACTGCATGGTTAACTAATGTATTACATGCCTGCCATAGTTTAACTAGTTTCATGGCATGTTTATACCACATGAATAACAACCAGACACACAAAATGGGGTGCCCACGCAAACAAATACAGAAAATGGCAACACTCAAGGATACAAACGCAAAATTGTGACAGTGTAATATCATTGAAATAACCAATATAAAAAAATATTTATTTAATTCTCGAAACCTTGAACATTTATGTCATTTATTTAGTAGCCTTGCTATTATCCTTCTAAAGAATGGTCCAGTCATCTCTCCAATAGTCACCACTGTTGATTTTTCTCCTCCTAGCTACATTTCAACTGAGCCATATCCTGTGAGGCTCAAGGGACAGTGTTTATTTCTTTCAACTTCTAAGAACAGAAATATGTGTACTCTAGCTACTCAAGATTCTACTCTTTTTCCTGTTTACAAATTTTATATATGTATATATATTTCATTCATGACACTGAAGATTTTCTGTCAAAAGTCTGCTACTTGCTCTTAGGTGGTCATTTTATAAAAGTGAACTTCTTGGTATAGGAAGAATTAAGTACATGTTATCATTTTGAGACATTGTGTAAACAAAGAGTTCTTGTAAATGGCTCTTAGAACTGTACATGATTACTTGTAGCTTTCAAATCTGATAAAAAAAATAATATACTATGCATTTATCTCATTTAACTTAAATCTGCCTGAATATACCAAAATGTTTTTTTGGCCGGATAGTGCCGTGACTGGCGTAAACTTCCAAGGGAGCCACAAGAAGAAAATAATTGTAAAATAGCAGTAAACCTGCATCTCTAAAAATTAGGCTACAGCATATGTGTCAAACTTATGAAAAAACGTATTACACCTGCTTCATCAGTATTCAAAGTATGTTACATATGGCCTGTAATGACTGCTAAGTTTTTTCAAAGACCCCATTTAATGTACATTTCATATTTAGAATGAATTTGTATACAGTTTAGCTGGATTACATTTAGACCTGGCATTAAAATGCATCTGTAATTTCTGCATCATGTCCAGATTTAAATCAAATGGACTATCCACATATGCACAGCAAATCAAGTTTGGTGGTCATTCAGGTTTATCTGCACAGCACAGTGCATCATAGCTACTAACCTGTAGTTAGAATGGCTACAGGCTGCTTGTAATGACTCAACAAAAAAAGTGAAAATGAGCTGACATGCCATACACTTTATGCCAGAGATTTGACCGATTTATGAAGGAAATGCTAGGTCAATTTCACACATGTTGGTGATCAGTCTTTAAAGCTGCGCAGGTGTCAGGACTGGCCACCCTTCGCAGCTTACCTGATTGCTGCCAACACCCTACACAATGCCTTTATCTTTTCCGCTGGCTTGATTTTTTTTTTTACTTGGAGAGAAAATATATTTGCATTTCCACTTGTTTGAAACCCAGCTATCAGTAATGGAAACGCTCCAGTGTTGAATCCAGAGGATAACCAAGTAGCTTCTTTGGTTGATTTATGAGAAAATGTCTGAAGCCACTACAGTGGAACCTCGGGTCACGACCTTAATTCGTTCCAAAACTCTGGTCGCAACCCGATTTGGTCGTAACCCGAAGTAATTTCCCCCATAGGATTGTATGTAAATATATTAATCAGTTCCGGACTGTACGAACTGTATGTAAATATATTTTTTGAAAGATTTTTAATCACAACAATAGTTAATTATGCCATAGAATGCACAGTGTAATAGTAAACTAAATATTGAATAACACTGAGAAAACCTTGAACAGAGAAAACTAACATTGCAAGAGTTCACGCTATAGCCTTACAAACCGCTTGCTGTAAACACTTTTCTTAATGAGTTTTAAATAAAGGGAAAAAAATGAACATTTGATAAATCATGAATTTATACAAAAAATAACCATAAACAACCAAGAAAATTAACCTTGCATGAGTCGAGTTTTGGCATGAAGGAAGTAAGGAGGAACTGGGTGGAGAGGAGATTACAGTTTTGAGGTAAAGTCTTTGATAATGCGGGTTTGCTGCATGCTCCCATCTCGCTTCCAGGAGCCCTTAAACACGTCACCTTCGGTAATGTTAACTGATGAGCACGACAGTGAGGCACTACAATGGAGCAAGGGGATGGTGCAAAAATTGCCAACTACTTTTAATAAAATCAACAAAATAACAATCAAAAACAGTCCAAATTAAATAAAGTACAGTGCTTTCAGAATCCTTCAATAAATAAATAATCCCATAAAAACAGAAGTGAAGTGGATGTTAAAATCCAATAGATAAAAGTCTTCTTTAAATACAATGAGGTTAAAACAATGCTGGAAGCAGTCTCTTTAAAAACAAGCTCGCATTCTTTAACTGGTGACCCCCGCTGCCTTCTGTGCCTTACGCGGCCAGCTGTCCTTCTGGTCACTCCAGCTTCTTGATCGCTCAGCAGGAGCGACTGCTTCCTTCTGCCCTACCAAGTGTCTGCCAAATACCCCTGCTTGGGCTCACTGTCCAGCTTCCTGCCTGCAAGAATGCACTCGCTTGCTCGCTCACACCGATTCTTTCCACACTGCTTCCTGCTTACTTCCTCACAACGCAACCTCAGTCTTTCTTTTTTTTTTCCTCCCTTTAGCTGCCTCGCGCTTCTATTTATGAAGAGGATGTGGCAGCTGTAGCGCAGCGATTATTTATTTAAAACTGGCCTCTTGACGTGAGCTGTGGACCTGCTATACCACAAAGTCCCTCTGCACAATGCACGTCTGACCGAGAACAATGTACTGTACAGGGAGACTGAACATGTGCGTAAATCACCAGCGCGTACAAATCGGAAGGGAAACAAAATAGAGCACAAAGAGTTCACAGCGAATGCACAGGGAGAGACTGAACACGTGCAGAAATCATCTGCGCATACGAAGTGGAAGGGAAACTGGCTTGTTCGTCCCCCAAGTGTGTGGTCGTGAACAGATGCAAAAGTTTGGCAAACTTTTTGGTCATGACCTGATTTGTACATGGTCCGAGACATTTGTGACCCGAGGTCCCACTGTAATTCTGTATTTTAAAAAATGAATATTGATTTTTAATTTTCTGTAATATTTAATTTCTATGCTTAATTTAACAAGTAGGTAGGTAGTGAGCTTTTTTTGCTGTTATAAAAATATCTACAGTGACAAATTCTTTTTTTTGGTAATTACTGGTTATTATTTATTTTGAAAAATGCCTACTGTTTTTATGACTTTATTAAGAAAATTAGACAGTAGTAACAGGAACTTTCAAATAATGAAATTATACAAGCTATTTGTCAAATATCCTATTAATTTTGTTTTAATTTTTAAAAAACACAGGTAGTGTAATAGCACTAGCAGCAATTATGTTTGTGTTAATAACTATAAGTTCAAAAACAAGCATCTTTGTCAACACTGCAGCAGCATAAATATTACAGCCTCTACAGAGCAGCCCATGCATATTCCTGTGGTACACTGGTGAACTTCGGAGGAATAAAATTTGAGAACCACTGATCTAGGTTAATTGGTAACTCTAAATTGTCTAAATATAGGTAAGTGTGGAAGTATGTGCAGACATTTTGAATTATTCCTTGTGTGACTCTTCCTTGTTTGTTTTTTACTTTCTTTTTTATTTTCTAATTCATTGATGGATTTTCTAGTGTCGCTTATTACAATAAAGAAGAGATGCATCTAATCTGGGAGCATCTGGTTCAGGCCAACCCTGGAAAATATGTTGGTCCAGCAAAAATTAAAAAGAAAATAAAGCACAAACAAGGAAGAGTCGTACAAGGAAGAACTCAAAATATTTGTGATCAAAGAGAACATTTTTCATGAAAATATATATGGCACTGGTATTTTATTTATTTTTAAGTATTTTAGCACAAAACATGGAAACTGTAACCTCAGGAAACTCAAGAGTTGATCTATCAAGCAAACGTTTCTATATGGCAATTAATCTTCTATACTAATAAAAGGCAAAGCCCTCACTGACTCACTCATTACTAATTCTCCAACTTCCCGTGTAGGTAGAAGGCTGAAATTTGGCAGGCTCATTCCTTACAGGTTACTTACAAAAGTTAAGCAGGTTTCATTTCAAAATTCTACGCGTAACGGTCATAATTGAATCCTACTTACATACATATATATACGTCCATAGCAGGCAGCTCGGGCGCCGTGTGAGGCGGCGTTGCGTCCCCTATCACCACACCTCCCACGTAGTTGGCTGCCTGCCTATATTGCGTCCCCCATCTTCACGCCTCCCACGTAATTGACTGCCTGCCTATATAAGGCCGTCTGCTCTGGTCTCTTCATTCCCTTCTTTGTTTCGCCACGGTATTCATGCCTCCCTGCTGATAACTGCAGCCTTTTTATTTAATCCACGGCTTCTCCGCTGTTTTATTGTTCGTTTATTACGATTATAGTTATTGTGTAGGTATTTTAGACTTAGTTTTCTGTTCAGGTATCCCTTTCCTTTATCGTTCCAACTATACCCCCATTAATATGTCTGTCGAGGTGATCACCATCGATCAAAGAACTGTCACTTACCGAGTGGTTTCCATGCCCGGAGATGCTGCCTGCCTTTTACATTCTCTGTGTTACATATTGCACGGCTATATCAGGCTCAATCTTGATATCCGGAGGAACATTGTGTCTTATGTATTGAATGACTGGGACAGGTTCAAGGTGTGGGCTGATGAAGGTACAGGAGATAATTATACTACACAGGGGCACTATAAGAGTGAAATGCTTAAGCCCTTCACCTATTCTTCTGCATGTGAGTTGATGGCTGCCGCTGAATTGTTCAGTTGTCGCTTTCAAGTGTACCGAAATGGCCAAATATTTTACACCTTTGGACAACCGCTAATGCCTCTTAAACATCTTAGATTCACAGAAGACGATTTGAGTAGTGGATACTTTGATGTTTATGAATGTTTCAACTCTCAAAAGCTGGATGCAAAGTTATCGATGAAGCCGGCTGTATGCTTACAACGCTTGACAGATGCTGAATGTCACTTCAACACAAGTGATGCAAATACTAACATAATTGAAACAAACCATGAAACTCAAACCGATTATGACAGCAGCAATCCAAGCTGTGAGAAAACAGTAAAAGGAGGCGTGTCAGAGAACGTGGTACATTTTCTGATGCAGCTAGACGGAAACAGTTAATAGACATGCTGTCGCTAAATACTCGCAAGCAAATCTACAACTTAATAGAGACGCTGCCACTAAATACTTGCAGGCAAATCCACAAGTTCATAGAGACGCTGCCGCTAAATATTCACAGGCAAATCCACAAGTTAATACCAGGAATGTCTGTTAAACATCTTAGATTCACAAGTAGCGATTTGGGTAATGAACACTTTGATGAATGAAACCTGTTATCTTTACAATGGTTGACAAACATGGAATGTAACTTGAACACAACACGTCCTCCAAATACGAACCTGATTGAAAGAAATAATGATAATCAAATCCTTGATGACAGCAACACTCATAACACAAAACAATTACATTGACAATCGTGTTACGTTATTTTTAAAATGTTTCCTTTTCTTTTTCATAACTTCTTTAACACACTACTTCTCCGCTGCGAAGCATGGGTATTTTGCTAGTTATTAATAAAAACAGGATTTGTTTTAGTGTCTTTAAGCTGAAAGAGCCATACCTTTATTTTTATTGAAAATTTCAGTCAAGGGGTTTCTGCAGTCTTTTACTCTTAAATATGACACCATCTGATACTTCACCAGGTGAAGCAAGCACAGTGACAGTGGTGCAACATTAATTTATCCAGTACATAATGAACAGAGTACCATCATCATCAAGGTGACATAAGATTAAAAACCACAAACAAAATCCTTTATCTATTATGGGCTCCTGCTGAGTTAATGTTTTCATGGTCAAATGAAATGAAATTTTCAAATTTAGCCATAATTGCCTAAATAACATTTTTTCTAAAAGAGGTCAAATCAGGAAGTATAAAATATGCTGTCAAAGTCAAATCATTAAACAGAAGTCAAAATTATAAGTACAGTACATGCAAAAGGATTAATTCCCTGCAAGATGTACTCACTAACTTATAGTCTTTCTCATTACCCAGAAACTTACATGCTACTGGTAGTGTGTAGCCATCTTAGATAGGACATGGTTGTGACATCACACTATAATGGTCACATGATGATCCAAACAATCATAATTAATATGACTGCGACCAAAAAAAACGCACACAATTACAGTGTCCATGAAATAACAAGAAAATGACAATAAAATTAATACCAAGATCAAAATGAAAAGACAAACATAAAATACATACTGAATAAAATTCTGTATGTATACAAAACCTTGGAAATTTTAATTTCAATTCTTTATTGTCATGTACCATGTACAATGAAATGCTACATGTGCCCCTGCAGACAGTGAACATAGACAAAAAAAAATCCCCACACACAATAAATAAATTAATATAAATAACTAAGTAAATAAAACCAGAATCCTAGGAATAGAGACAGTGGCAGAAGAATATGTGCAGGTAGCAGTGGAGGTGACACAAGGTTACTGATTGTTCATGAGTCTGATTGCAGTTTTTTAAATAATTTGAAAGCTATAAATACTTTTAAGTATAGGTAAGGTATGAATTGATTTTTAAAAAATAGCTTTTCGTTAAATTTATCTAAAAATTTCTGCAGATAAAGTTAACTTCAATTTGATACTAGTATATTTTAGCCCAATTCTTAAACTAGGGCAGGCATTTTTTTTACACAGTTTTCAATTCATATAATTCCTGGCAAAAATTATGGAATCATTACTCTTGAAGGATGTTCATTCAGTTGTTTTACTTTGCTCCTTAATTTTTTCCTCTACTTGGTCTGAAAAAATGTGCCATTAATTACAACAATTTCATTTATTTTTTTGAGGTATGTTCAACAATATTAGAATGTATAGCTGTTAACTAAAATAGTATTGGGTCATGTATGTGATTTGTTTATTTCCAACAAAGTAAAACAGCTGAATGAACATCTTCCAAGAATAGTGATTCCACATTTTTTGCCAGGGGTTGTAAGTAAAGGTTTGAACTACCTAGACAACAAGCCAGCCCTTCTGTCATACGTGTCTTCTCTACTAACAATGGGCAGTCCTGCAATAGTATATCTAAATGTTTTACTGGGAAACCAGAGCAACTGTTACATTCTTGAGTCATGTCACATGCTTTCAGAAGGACTGTCTACTGCTGTAGTGATTTACTGAAAGTTACCTTAACTTTTGATGTAATTAGCTAGATGACCATGATTAAAACTATAGAACAAGTAATATTCTTTTCAGTTTGTCATGATCAATTGAGATTTATGTTATTGTAAAACTAAATTAATAGTTTGAGAAAAGTATATATTCATATGCAGTATACCTCAGTGTATTTGTGAATACTGTCTGCAGTGCAGTGATTGTTTTGTAAATTAATAATGTTTCATAATTAGATTTATGTTTCCTATGGGTTTATCTATTTTGATATAAGAAAAATTTCTGAAGCCAATGTCACATTTTTCATCTTCTGGTCAGGGTGTATGTCAAATTAGCTAACCACAGTTGCTGCTTCCGATTTGATAAACACCATTGCTGCTCTTGTTGTCAGACCATGTCAGTTTGAGCAACTGTCAATCACGGACTATGTCTAATTTACCAGCTGCTTGCCGGCTTTCCAGTACAGTGATGCTCGCCCTTTTGCTGGCAGACAATAGTGTACTGCCTGACAGCTGGCACTATATGAGGATTTAACATCTATAGTGAGTTCTTCTGTAGTCTCTGCCCTTTTTTCTTTTTTTCCATTCTGCCATAAAACATAAGACATCAGACAGGTGATCTTCTTTTCTGTTTGTGAGGCCTAGAACACCCGCATTTTTATACCTCATTGCTGCATTATATAAAGTGTACATTATGGTGAGCTTTCATTGGTTGTTAGCTCTCATGAGCACAGAGCCTGCTTTTGTGACTAAAGGCAAATTAAAACCAGTTTAATTTTATCGGAAGAGTCACAGACTAGTAGAAAGTTGCATGGAGTGTGACAAGAGGTGACCAACTTTACAGAAGTGTGCAGACAATTGCCTCCAAGATTATGTAAATGAAGGCTATGACTGAAAAGTTCTGGAGAAATCGTCGGTGTCAAAGCCTTAAGTGATTGATGGTATTTGAAGGGAACAGCTAAAATTCATGCATCATCTCTCAGTGCTGTGTTCCTATGTTACATGTACATAAGCCCAAAAATTTAAAACTGTACAGTTTCCAACAAAAACTTAGCTGGATGAAACCTTGTTTGTTAACACTAGAATTACCAGAGCCTATGAAAAAACTCGTAGATCCGGCCCACCTTAAATCCCATTGCACCTCTCCATCAGCGTCTTTTGTTCTGTAAATGTGCCGATAAAGACAAGCAGCAAGCAGCCTGCTATTCCATGCCCCCACTGCCATAGAACGTGCACAAAGTTCTCCCAGCTCATGCCTTGATTGATTATCTGGGACTAAAGTGCTGGAGTTTTAGAGTGGAAATAATTGATTGTTATTTGGAACACATGCATTTCATGTGTGTTGCGTTTCTACAATAATCTGTGTACTGTAAACACATTGTTAAAACAGAAACGTTTTTCATATCTTAGTAGTAAATGACAAAATGTTGGCATAATGTGTGATGCCTGAAGTCCAAAGATCAAATAAACACTTTCACAAAAGGTTCAAGGATAAGACAACAGCTTACGTGGCGAAGTGGTAAGATTTGCTGACTTGTAATCAAGTAGTCCCTGGTTCAATCCCGACTGTCTCCTATATGTGCCGTTTTCAGTAGTGTGTTTACACAGATTATTGTAGAAACGGAACACATATGAAATACATGCGTTCCAAATAATGATCTATTATTTCCACTCTAAAACTCCAGCACTTCAGTCCCAGATAATCAATCGGGGCATGAGCTGGGAGAACTTTGTGCACGTTCTGTGGCGGTGGGGGAATGGAATAGTAGACTGCTTGCTGCTTGTCTTAATCAGCACATTTACAGGACAAAAGACATTGATGGAGAGGTGCAATGGGATTTAGGGTGGGCCGGATCTACGAGTTTTTTCATAGGCTCTGGTAATTCTAGTGTTAAACATTAGGGTTTTTTTTAGCATTAGCAAAGAAGTTTACTTTTTAAAAAAATTATTCAAAACAGATGTGAAAAGAAATACTACTACTATACATTGAAATTGTATATGTTATAAATAGACATCAATGAACAAAGTAGATAATGTCAAAACATCAACCTAAATTAAGCTTTATATGGTCCATGACCACATTTTTGGCTTGCATTGTTCAAAAACAGAGCCCCTGAGTTTCATTTCTGTTTAAGGCTGCCAGTTACCATGATATGGGTTAAACAGTTTACAGATACTAATTATCTATATCATTAATATAAATTAGAAAGACAGAAAGACTAAGCACAGATCCTTGTTTGTCTATACTGATGTCACCACACATGGATCATTTTCCCCATATTTGTACTCTAAGATAGATTGATTAAACAGCTTAATTTCTAGTTTCATAACTTCAGAACTATACTCCATGTAGAACCATGTCAAAGGTGTTTTGATAGTCCTAGTAAATTATATCATATGTTGACCCTTTCCTTCTACTCCCGTTGCCTGTTCAGAAAACTGTAAAAGATTGGTTTGGCAGGATCTTCCTGTCGTAAACACATGTTTTCAACTGTTATTTAGAATATTATTTAGAGCTGTAAATCAACAATGCCAACCTGTATTAAACTGCATTTTTATTAATGGTACCCTAGATAGGCTTTGGAGAATAAGTAAAGTAGGGCTTCGTATAGTAACTTTTATACAGTTGCTATTTTTAGCCAGCACAGAAAAGGACCCTCATCTTTTTGTGAGTTGTCTGTATAAGCATACTTCAGGTAGAAAACTGTTATCTCAAACAAGTAAATTCAAGTTAAAAGAATTGTAAAGAAATTGTATTTGTGATAATAACCAACCTATGACTTTCATTTCACATGCTTTTCAAGAAAAGCCAAGTCTTTTGATCTGATTATTGATTTTAGCAAAATTCATTCATTTTTTGTACTTCCTTCCAAGATTATGGAAAGGCAGTTAAGGCAGGAGCCAACTCTGGATTTTGTGAGTGTCTATTACAGGTCACACTCAAAAGTGACTTAAACCAGAACTAATTCAGATTGAAGGATTGATTTGCTCCTTAACTGGAGTTTTCCACTTGTCATTGGAAAACATAGATTTAATACGTAAGGTGGATCATATGTAGATGATAGGATATTTTGTGCTTTGATTTTTAAATAAATAGCAATAGGAAAAATACAATACTTAAAGTATCACTAAAACTATTTTTTTTTTGAGAATGATTATTTTGTACGGGCTTTTATAAGCCAGTACAATCTAAAGAGAAAGGCCATCGTTACATAATTATTTCTTGTTTTATTTTAAAAATAAATTCCTGTGCTAAATATAGACAGTAGAGGGCAGTAAATAACTTTTTTACTTATTTTTACTGTTGTATATTTTAATTATACATTCATAAAGTTACAGATATTCTTCTTTAATTTTAATCTTGATCTTAATTTAATCTGATGGAAAATTTTAACATAAAATGTCCTTGTTACTGCACATTTAAGAAATAGTTATAGTAGACATTAGTGCAGAATGAACATGTTAATATGAGAACATTTACAGCAATTTTATTTTCTAGTTTATGTTATATTAGTAAAATAAACAACAAATTAACTCATAAAATGTATTGGTAATTGAAGAAAAAATGCTGATTATGCCATTATCTCTTATAAGGTTTAGGAAACTGAAAGCATATCTTTGTGAAACATGTTTTTCTTTAAAGGAAAAAAAGGCTGTTTCTCGGCTGGAAAGAAAAGAAGGGTAAAGATACAATGTTTCGGTTGTATAGCCTTCATCGGTGTGCAAATGAAAAGGAAAGAGCAGGCAACATATAAACTGACTGGAAGGAGTGAACAAAATCAGGGCAGATGAAAGGAGAAATGATTAGGTAAGAAAAGGTTACCATTAAAGAAGATGAAGGGAGAGATTAAAAAGTTAATATGTTTAATACCTGGATAAATATGTGATCACAGGCTGAGAATAAGCTTAGCTTCTTCTGTTTTTCCGTTGTAAAGTGTCTTTGAACCCCTGTGAAAGAATACAGACAGAGAGATCAGTCTGGCTATGATAAAGGGTTGTGAAGTGTTCTACAATAGTTTTTGATTTCAATGGCTCAATCACATTCTTCCTGCAAAACTCCACTAGCCTTCTCTCTGTTTTACTTATATGGATGGCTAGATAATTCCTACAAGAAATATAGTAAAGTAGCAAAATACCTGCGCTTCACAGCGGAGAAGTAGTTTGTTAAAGAAGATGAAAAAGAAAAGGAAACATTTTAAAAATAACGTAAGATGATTGTGAATGTAATTGTTTTGTCACTGTTATGAGTGTTGCTGTCATATAAATACCACGACGTCTGACAGACATCCTTTTTAGTGTTTTCTCACAGCTTGGATTGCAGCTGTCATAATCGGTTTGAGTGTAAATATATATATATATATATATATATATATATATATATATATATATATATATATATATATATATATATATATATATATATATATATATATATATATATATATACACTCACTCACCTAAAGGATTATTAGGACGCCTGTTCAATTTCTCATTAATGCAATTATCTAATCAACCAATCACATGGCAGTTGCTTCAATGCATTTAGGGGTGTTCTCCTGGTCAAGAAAATCTCCTGAACTCCAAACTGAATGTCAGAATGGGAAAGAAAGGTGATTTAAGCAATTTTGAGCGTGGCATGGTTGTTGGTGCCAGACGGGCCGGTCTGAGTATTTCACAATCTGCTCAGTTACTGGGATTTTCACGCACAACCATTTCTAGGGTTTACAAAGAATGGTGTGAAAAGGGAAAAACATCCCGTGTGCTGCAGTCCTGTGGGCAAAAATGCCTTGTTGATGCTAGAGGTCAGAGGAGAATGGGACGACTGATTCAAGCTGATAGAAGAGCAACTTTGACTGAAATAACCACTCATTACAACCGAGGTATGCAGCAAAGCATTTGTGAAGCCACAACATGCACAACCTTGAGGTGGATGGGCTACAACAGCAGAAGACCCCACCGGGTACCAATCATCTCCACTACAAATAGGAAAAAGAGGCTACAATTTGCACGAGCTCACCAAAATTGGACAGTTGAAGACTGGAAAAATGTTGCCTGGTCTGATGAGTCTCAATTTCTGTGGAGACATTCAAATGGTAGAGTCAGAATTTGGCGTAAACAGAATGAGAACATGGATCCATCATGCCTTGTTACCACTGTGCAGGCTGGTGGTGGTGGTGTAATGGTGTGGGGGATGTTTTCTTGGGACACTTTAGGCCCCTTAGTGCCAATTGGGCATCGTTTAAATGCCACGGGCTACCTGAGCATTGTTTCTGACAATGTCCATCCCACCACCCTGTACCCATCCTCTGATGGCTACTTCCAGCAGGATAATGCACCATGTCACAAAGCTTGAATCATTTCAAATTGGTTTCTTGAACATGACAATGAGTTAGTTCACTGTACTAAAATGGCCCCCATAGACACACGATCTCAACCCAATAGAGCATCTTTGGGATATGGTGGAATGGGAGCTTCGTGCCCTGGATGTGCATCCCACAAATCTCCATCAACTGCAAGATGCTATCCTATCAATATGGGCTTTCAGCACCTTGTTGAATCAATGCCACGTAGAATTAAGGCAGTTCTGAAGGTGAAAGGGGGTCAAACACCGTATTAGTATGATGTTCCTAATAATCCTTTAGGTGAGTGTATATATATATACATATACATACATACATACATATACATATATATATATATGCATACATATACACAAATATATATATACACATATAGATATACACATATATATACATATATATATATATATATATATAGATATACACATATAGATACATATACACATATATAGATATACACACATATATATATATACATATACACATACATATATAGATATAATTTGTGTCTTCTGCAGTGTTAAGAGTATACGTGCAACGCTGGCTGCTTGACTTCAATACTATTTTTTCAGGGCAGGAGACGCCACTTTTTGCAAACACGTTCACATGATGAAAAGTCTCTGCGCTGTTTGGAGGTTATTCATATATATATATATATATATATATATATATATATATATATATATATATAACTGATCACCCATTGGCCTCGCTCACTGAGTGCAAGGGAAAAAAATAAAACGTATTCTATAAGTTATTAAAAGTAAAACATTAACGTTTCGTTTAGTTTCTTGCTAAAGCAATTTTAACTCCGTTTCAAAGTGATCCAAAGTCTCGTTTATACCTTGTGTCTTCTCAGTAAAGTTGTATCTCGCGAATACCGTCATTTGTGGTAGGCATGACAAACGGCAGCATGAGTGTGTCTATAAACTTAATGTAAAGTTACGGTTCACGCCGTGCTTTGTTTCTGCAGTATCATGCATGAGTGTGATTAAATGCGTTATTTTTTAACGTGTTATAAAGCAGATGCATCAAAGCTTGTCAGCTGTGCTTGTGCTAAGAAAAGGAAACATTTTAAAAATAACGTAACATGATTGTCAATGTAACCTTTTGTAAGTAGTGCCTGGAGGATTCAGAGTGTGTATTAACTTGTGGATTTCTCTGTGAGTATTGGTGCACAGCCCCGCACCAGAAATTTTAACTTTGTTACAAAGTGATCAAAACTCTCGTTTATACCCTGCGTCCTCTCATTAAACTTGTATCCCGCATTAGTCATGGGCATGACAAACGCCAGCGGCAGCCTGTCTATGAACTTAATTTAAACTTACGGTTTACACCGTGCTTTGTTTCCGCAGTAGCTGCACTCATGAATATGCTTCACTTGCTCGCTTCTTATTGTTTCGCTGCCTTCTCAATTGTATAATGCATGATTTCTTCAGCGCTCTTTGGGAGCTCTTCCTTCTTTTCTACGTACTGCATTCACAGTCAGTTCACGTGATTACGTGGGAGGCATGATGATGTGACACACAGCTTCGCCCCCCACGGCCATTGAGCTAAAGTCCATTACAGTATATGGAGAAAAACAGGTTCCAGTTATGACCATTACGCGTAGAATATCGAAATGAAACCTGCACAACTTTTGTAAATAAGCTGTAAGGAATGAGCCTGCCAAATTTCAGCCTTCTACCTACACAGGAAGTTGGAGAATTAGTGATGAGTGAGTAAGTCAATGAGGGCTTTGCCTTTTATTAGTATAGACTAGCAGAATACCCGCGCTTCGCAGCGGAGAAGTAGTGTGTTAAAGAAGGAAAGAGAAAGAAAAGGAAACATTTTGAAAATAACGTAACATGATTGTCAATGTAATTGTTTTGTGTATTTGGTGGCAGCGTCACAAAGTTATTTTCGTCTAGCTGCATCAGAAAATGTACCACGACGTCTGACACGCCTCCTTTTTACTGTTTTATCACAGCTTGGATTGTTGCTGTCATATATATATATATATATATATATATATATATATATATACACACACACACACATACACATACATACACACATACATACATACACACATATATATATATACACACACATACATACATACACACACACAAATTATATATATGTGTGTATGTATGTATGTGTGTATATATATATATATAATCTAGATAGGGGTGTGTGTGTGTATATATATATATATATACACATACATACATATATACACATATATATACTTGTGTGTATGTTTGTATGTGTCTATATGTGTGTGTATAGCTTTGGTCACTGATTGCAAGGGAAAAATAATAAAATGTAGTCTATAAGTTATTAAACAGTAAAACATTAACGTTTTAAGAAGTACAGGTACATTGAGCACTACTGGAGTGGTTTGGGTAAACTACATTTTAAAGACTGTGTAACACAACAGGTAAGTAACTAACAGCAGCTAAAATGTATATGGATCATCTCTCGGTAGTAGATCCCTTTTGAAAGGCACTACACGACGGCTGTGGTATAGAAATTACATTTTCTATGTGAACTTTCAAATTTGTGCCTCTGGTAATGTGCCTTACCGGCAATTAAAGAAAATTATTTTTGTGTCCTTTGCAATGTTAAGAGAGAAAGGCTTTGGTTTGGGATAAAAGGAAAAAGGTGTAAAGAAAGGAAAGTTGCCTTTCCTTTTATATAGTATAGAGAGATGTGTTCGCTGACGATATGAGCATCTTCTGGGACAGTCGCGTGTGTCTTGTGTAGACTGGTGAGACCCCCCGCCATTAATCGGCTGTGATGGCACTGTCAGTCTTCCACTCCTGTGCGTATCTTCATAATCCGAGCTGAGGACCTCATAATCGTATACGTGCAAAAGAAAGTGTGAATCGCCTTAATATTATTTTGCCGTGGTGTAGAAAAGGGGTCCCGTGTTTGCACTTGTCTGGGCTATAGCGCAGGGGGAGGAAGAAAAAAATTAAAAGTGCTCACTTTGACTTAAGGCAGAAGCGCAGTCAGCGTCTCAAAGGCCGGCACAGCTATGCACGCGCTGGCTGCTCGACTTTGCTGGGCAGGAGACCCCTTTTGTACACACGTTCATGATATCAAAAGTCTCAGCGTTCTTTGGAGGTAATTCATATATTATATATATAGCAAAATACCCCCGCAGCGGAGAAGTAGTGTGTTAAAGAAGTAATGAAAAGAAAAGGAAACCTTTTAATAATAACGTAACATGATTGACATTGTCATGAGTGTTGCTGTCATATAAATGCCTGCCTAAATAAGTCACCCTCGCTTTGCTCTTACTTTTTTACCGTTCATTTAATCATGGCTAGTGGCGGAAAACTTATAAAATGGAAGGAGGATGGCTTTACCAAAACAAATATTGATGGCGAATCGATTATTCATAAAGCTTGAATTGGTGATCTGTTTTTCTGTGTTAACCTCATATTTTTTCATACTTCTTCTCAAACTAAGGTGGTGCGAGGGTAAAATGAATCGGGATACGGTGATCAATGTAATCGGTGTACCAGGAAATCATGCATTGACAAAAGCTCCCTTTGCTTGTAATGCAAAGTGTGATTAAATGCATTATTTTTAACGTTAAGGAGCACATGCATCGAAGCTTCTCAGCTGTGCTTGTGCTAAGAACGAAATGAGATGAATGGGAGGGTGATGATGACGTGACTCCCCCGCCCGCCTTAACTGTCAATCCCCCACAAACACAGTCTCTCGGAATTTGCATAAGCACACCCCTTCACCTACAATTTTAACTTAGTTACAAAGTGATCAAAACTCGTTTATATCCCGCGTCCTCTCATTAAACTTGTATCCCGCATTCCTGGGCATGTGAAACGCCAGCGTAGCCTGTCTATGAACTTAATTTAAAGTTTAGGTTTGCACCTTGCTTTCTTTCCGAGGTAGCAGGACTCATGAATATGGTAGTATATGTCACTCGCTCGCTTCTTATTGTTTTTCGCTGCCTTCTCAATTATATAATTGAGAAGTATAAGTTTTCTTAAGCGCTTTTTGGAGGTCTTCCTGATTTTCGCACTCGTTGACAGTCAGTTCACGTGATTACGTGGGAGGCGTGATGATGTCACATGAAACATCGCCCCCCACGTCTTTCCAGCTAAACTCTATTACAGTTAATGGAGAAAAATACCTTCCAGTTATGACCATTAGGCGTAGAATTTCGAAATGAAACCTGCCCAACTTTTGTAAGTAAGCTGTGAGGAATGAGCCTGCCAAATTTCAGCCTTCTACCTACACGGGAAGTTGGAGAATTAGTGATGAGTCAGTGAGTGAGTGAGTGAGTGAGTGAGTGAGTGAGTGAGTGAGTGAGGGCTTTGCCTTTTATTAGTATAGATAAGGTTTTGAAACCATCAAGATGCCCACTGTCCAATATTAAATTTAACAGAGGGGCCGGATACAAGGTTACTGTTGGTGACATATTTGCAAGTGACACAGTGGCTCCTGTTACAGCTCAAAGTGCCTGGTGAGGAGTGTGGCTATCCTCTGTGAAATGAGCTGCGGACAAGAGGTTTGTGTAGGTTAAGTGGTCGATGGAATATTTTCGTTTTGATCAAATGTTACTGTTTCCATTAAAATATGATATAGCTTTGTTCCAAAATGTTATATTCCGAGAAAGCTAACATTAATCTGAAAAAAATCTATTTTATTATTTTAGCACTGTTTTAGCAGGAAAGACATGACACTTAAAACAGTCTGACATGTACAGACCTTATTGGTGCTTTGCTTGTAAATTGATGTTGATGAAGTTTTGTAAAATGAACTGTCCATCCATCTGATAATTTTCTGAACCCATTTAATCCAAATATCAGACGCACGTCAAACACTAGACCTTAAGAAGGTGCAAGTCAGTTACAGGACTCACTCAGGCATACATTCATAGTCACTCATGTACAGCTAGTTCAGGAGAGAACAGTCAAACTGGCATGCATGATTTTCACATGTGCTAGGAAAACTGTAGTATAAAATCTAAAACCCATGCACTTATACATTGAACATGGTAACTCCTCATATATGGTGACCACACTACAATTTCAAACAGATCAACAAGAGCTGTGAGATTAATACAAAATGAATTAAAAAATGTTCTTAATTTAGACCAGTAAGATGTCACTGTATTTTAACACCCTTACCTCATGGATCCAATGTTCTGGGTCAAATTGTGTACCCATTTGCTGTCTTTGAAGTATTTACTCTACATGATTGCCGTGTTCCTTTTTATTTTTTTCCCCAAGTACTCTGGTTATCCTCCCACATGCAAAAGATGTACCGCATGTGTTAGATATATTTGAGATTCTAAATTGACATGGTATGAGTGTGGATTTGTGTGTGATTAGGCCCTGCGATGGGCTAAGGCCCCATCCATGATTGGTTCTTGCGTTATACCTGATGTCTAAAAACACACCCCAGAACTGCATTAAGCAGGTGTGAAACAGTTATTATGTTAACTGATATACAGTAATACCAGAAAACCTGGTGCAACTAAAAATATAAAGAATGTGAATGTCTTTTTTTTCTTTCATGTATGTCTTATTTATACTCATAATTGATAAAGTCCTTGAACAGATGAATAAGCTGAAATTACATTACTCCAATTTCATTTTTCATTTTTGGCAGCAAATAATTATATGATTCTTTTCACATGCCCAAAGTAGGGCACAACACAGTTACAGTAATAAGTGATTGCAAGTCAGCAATAGGAAAGCAGAATCAATTTATTTGAATTATGCATTATTTTTGGAATTTAAAGTGACAATTTTTGATTTTGCTTCATTGATTTTCATTTCCGGCCTTTTAATAGAGATACATACATTTGTTTGATATGGGCTATGTTTAATGTTTAAATTTACTGTTTAATGCAGGCTGCTCCCCATGCATAATCATTGTTTTTATTAGCTTTTTTATTAGCTTTTGCCAGTATTTATTAAACTGATTTTTTGGGGTGTTTTTTGTTTGTTTTTTTACTGTGTTAATATTTATTGTTTAGCTAGCTCTTCTTTACAGCTAGTTTTTATACAGTTACGTCCAGCAGATGGCGCCTAAACATTGCTGGAGTTATTTGAAGTGGCTCATTTACCATATATTCTTGCATGCAGACGATAGTATATTAAAAACTATCAGGATATAAATTGCTTCTGTTAATTTTCTGTGGTCAAACTCAAAAGTATTACAGAAATATTACAAAAATGTCAAGCTGAACAAATAATTGAATACCTGAAGGATGTTTTCCTTTTTAAGACATTAGCAAAGAATTTATCAGTACACATATCTATCTATCTATCTATCTATCTATCTATCTATCTATCTGTCTGTCTGTCTGTCTGTCTGTCTGTCTGTCTGTCTGTCTGTCTATCAAAGATGATCCTTGTTCATTGAAAGATAAATGGGAAGAAAGGGATACATCATTTTTCTATGATACTAGTGTTAATTAATTGAAGAACCCTCTTTTAGTTAGTTTTTTCTCAATCAGTTCTGTCTCCTGGTCATATGACTCCAGAATGAAGATGGAAAATAACTTGTAATCTTCTCAATACAAAAATGTAGTGAGAACTGTAATTCAACACCTGAAACAGAAATATTGCCCTTTTTACCAGGTAGAGATGCTCAATACAGTCCCATCTCAAAACTCTGCTCCTTGCATATATTGTCATGAAGAAACCACATGCACAAGTTAGGCAGGGAAGCAAGTACTCTTGTAAAATCACTGAAGCAAGGAGTGCTGATTGGGGTGGGGGGGTTCTCCAATTCATGTTTTCGTGTCTCAGCCTAAACAAATAAATATCCCAGTCAGTAGTCTGTGTGATGTGCTGCTATGGGGTGGTAGCCAAGCAAAGAGTGGCGAACAGAATCAATGAAAACAGTAGATTCTGCATTTTGAGTACATTGGCCACTTGTGTTTGCACATCTGGCAGTGCATGTAAAACAAAGTTTGGCAAATGCTGGTGTCCTATCAAGTGTAACGTCATACTATTTTTCTCATATTAAATTCCGATATGAAATGAGTTTTGGGGCTACCAGAACATAGTGTGGCATCATGGTCAGTAAATTTTGAAAATTATTAATTTTTAATCTGGATTTAGTTATTGGTTTAGTAAAGTGCAAATTTTGCTGAATGATCATTGCTTTCAAGAGGCTGAGGACAGGATTTGGACAAATAGTAGCCAGAAAAATAGAAGAGTCACAGGGAAGAAGACAGAGGAAAGGAAGGGTTGTTGAGAGTAATATGCTAAGTGATGGAGATTGAAGGCACGATGCTTGTACAGTCAATCAAAGTACTTGACACCTACAATGTACATATTACTAGCAAAATACCCGCGCTTCGCAGCGGAGAAGTAGTGTGTTAAAGAAGTAATGAAAAAGAAAAGGAAACATTTTAATAATAACGTAACATGATTGACAATGTAATTGTTTTGATATTGTCATGAGTGTTGCTGGCATATATATATATATATATATATATATATATATATATATATATATATATATATATATACACGCACATATAAATATATATCTATACTAATAAAAGGCAAAGCCCTCACTGACTGACTCATCACTAATTCTCCAAGTTCCTGTGTGGGTAGAAGGCTGAAATTTGGCAGGCTCATTCCTTACAGCTTACTTACAAAAGTTGGGCAGGTTTCATTTCAAAATTCTACGTGTAATGGTCATAACTGGAAGGTATTTTTCTCCATTTACTGTAATGGAGTTGAGCTCAAAGCGGGGGCCGAGTTTAGTGTGACATTATCACGCCTCCCACGTAATCACGTGAACTGACTGTCAACGCAGTGCGTAGAAAACCAGGAAGACCTCCAAAAAGCTCTGAAAAAACATGCATTATATAATTGAGAAGGCAGCGAAACAAAAAGAAGCGAGCGAGTGACATATACCACCATATTCATGAGTGCTGCTACTTCGGAAAGAAAGCACGGTGTAAACCTAAACTTTAAATTAAGTTCATAGACAGGTTGCCGCTGGCGTTTCTCATGCCCACTGGTAATGCGGGATACAAGTTTAATGAGAGGACGGAGGATATAAACGAGAGTTTTGATCACTTTGTAACTAAGTTAAAATTGCAGGTGATGGGGTGTGCTTATGCAAATTCCGAGAGACTGTGTTTGTGGGGGATTGACAGTTAAGGCGGGTGGGGGAGTCACGTCATCATCTCCCCTCCCATTTACCTAATTTCGCTCTGAGCTGAGCTCCACGGCTAACGCCGTCTTTCGAAGCAACTTCGTCACACTGCCACCAAATACTCACAGAAAAATCCACAAGTTAATAAACATGCTGTCTGTAGAGTTTCTCCACACTGAATCCTCCAGGCACTACTTACAAAAGGTTACATTGACAATCGTGTTACGTTATTTTTAAAATCTTTCCTTTTCTTAGCACAAGCACAGCTGAGAAGCTTCGATGCATGTGCTCCATAACGCTAAAAATAATGCATTTAATCACACTTTGCATTACAAGCAAAGGGGAACTTTTGTCAATGCATGATTTCCTGTTACACCGATTACATTGATCAGCGCATCACGATTCATTTTACTCTCGCACCACCTTGGTTTGAGAAGAAGTATGAAAAAATATGAGGTTCACACAGAAAAACAGATCACCAATTCAAGCTTTATGAATAATCAATTCGCCATCAATAATTGTTTTGGTAAAGCCATACTCAGTGTAATCCTCCTTCCATTTTATAATTTTTCTGCCACTAGCCATGATTAAATGAACGGTAAAAAAGTAAGAGCGCGAGGTGACTTATTTAGGCAGGCATATATATGACAGCAACACTCATGACAATGTCAGTCATGTTACGTTATTATTAAAATGTTTCCTTTTCTTTTTCATTACTTCTTTAACACACTACTTCTCCACTGTGAGGCGCGGGTATTTTGCTATATATATATATGAATGACTTCCAAAGAGCGCTGAGACTTTTGATATCGTGAATGTGTCTGCAAAAACTGGGGTCTCCTGCCCAGCAAAAGTGGAGCAGCCGGCGCGCGCGCATAGCTGAGCCGGCCTTTGAGACGCTGACTGCGCTTCTGTCTTAAGTCAAAGTGAGCACTTTTAATTTTTTTCATCCTCCCCCTGAGCTATAGCCCAGACAAGTGTAAACACGGGACCCCTTTTCTACACCGCAACAAACTAATATTAAGGCGATTCGCACTTTCTTTTCCACGTATATGATTATGAGTGACAGTGCCATCACAGCCGATTAATGGCAGGGACGTCTCACCAGTCTACACAAGACCCACCGCGACTATCCCCAAAAGGCGATCATAACATCAGCGAACACATCTCTCTATACTTTATAAAAGAAAAAGGCAACTTTCCTTTCTTTACACCTTTTTTCCTTTTATCCCAAACCAAAGCCTTTCTCTCTTAACACTGCAGAGGACACAAAAATAATTTTCTTTAATTGCTGGTAATGCCGGTAAGGCACATTACCAGAGGCAGAAATTTGAACGTTCACATAGAAAATGTAATTTCTATACCACAGTCGTCATGTGGCGCCTTTCAAAAGGGATCTACTACCGAGAGATGATCCATATACATTTTAGCTGCTGTTAGTACTACTTACCTGTTGTAGTAATGCTCAATGTACCTGTACTTCTTAAAATGTTAATGTTTTACTGTTTAATAACTTATACACTATATTTTATTATTTTTCCCTTGCACTCAGTGACCAAAGCTATACACACACATATAGACACATACATATACTGTATATACACATATATATACCTGTGTGTATGTTTGTATGTATGTGTATATATATATATATATACACACACACATATATATAATTTGTGTGTGTGTGTATATATGATGTAGATAGATATGTATATATATATGTGTATATGTAGATATGTACTGTATATAGATATGTATATACATATATATATGAAGATAGACTCAAACCCATTATTACAGCAGCAATCCAAGCTTTGAGAAAACAGTAAAAAGGAGGCGTGTCAGACGTCGTGGTACATTTTCTGATGCAGCTAGACGAAAACAACTTTGTGACGCTGCCGCCAAATACACAAAACAATTACTTTGACAATCATGTTACATTATTTTTAAAATGTTTCCTTTTCTTTTTCATAACTTCTTTAACACACGACATCGCTGCAAAGCGCGGGAATTTTGCTATATATATATATCACAGCGACACTCATAACAGTGACAAAACAATTACATTGACAATCATGTTACGTTATTTTCAAAATGTTTACTTTTGTTTCTCTTTCCTTCTTTAACACACTACTTCTCCGCTGCCAAGTGCGGGTATTTTGCTATATATATATATATATATATATATATAGATGAGAACAACACTCATATCACTCATATCTCAACACTCATATCAATGACAAAACAATTACATTAACAATCATGTTACGTTATTTTTTAAATATTTCCTTTTTTTTTTATCACTTCTTTAACACACTACTTCTCCGCTGCGAAGCGCGGGTATTTTGCTATATATATATATATATGTATATAGATGAGAACAACACTCATATCACTCATATCTCAACACTCATATCAATGACAAAACAATTACATTAACAATCATGTTACGTTATTTTTTAAATATTTCCTTTTCTTTTCATCACTTCTTTAACACACTACTTCTCCGCTGCGAAGCGCGGGTATTTTGCTAGTATATATATATATATATATATACATATACAGTAATCCCTCGCTATATCACGCTTTGACTTTCGCGGTTTCACTCTATCGGATTTTAAATGTAAGCACATCTAAACATATACTGTATCACAGATTTTTCGCTGGTTCGCCGCTTTCTGAGGACAATGGGTCTTTTAATTTAGGTTACATGCTTCCTCAGTTTGATTGCCCAGTTGATTTCATACAAGGGACGCTATTGGCGGATGGCTTAGAAGCTACCCAATCAGAGCATGTATTGCATATTAACTAAAACTCCTCAATGCTATAAGATATGCTTCCAGCGCTGTGCTTGTTTGCTTCTCTCTATCTTTCTCGCTCTCTCTGCCTGACGGAGGGGGTGTGAGCAGAGGGGCTGTTTGCACAGAGGACACGGACGCTCTTCTACAAAATGCCGCTTTATCGCGGTGCTTCTGTATACTTAAAAGCATGTATTGATTTTTGATTGTTTGCTTTTCTTTGCGCGCTCTCTGACATTCTCTGCTCCTGACGCTCCTTTATGACGGCTCCTTTGAAGATAAGATATGTTTGCTTTCTTTTAATTGTGAGAAAGAACTGTCATCTCTGTCTTGTCATGGAGCACAGTTTAAACGTTTGACTAAAGGGTGTTATTTCATGTCTAGAGGGCTCTAATAATGTTAACATTAGGAACACCTGTTCAATTTCTCATTAATGCAATTATCTAATCAACCAATCACATGGCAGTTGCTTCAATGCATTTAGGGGTGTGGTCCTGGTCAAGACAATCTCCTGAACTCCAAACTGAATGTCATAATGGGAAAGAAAGGCGATTTAAGCAATTTGAAGCGTGGCATGGTTGTTGGTGCCAGACGGGCCGGTCTGAGTGTTTCACAATCTGCTCAGTTACTGGGATTTTCACGCACAACCATTTCTAGGGTTTACAAAGAATGGTGTGAAAAGGGAAAAACATCCCGTATGCGGCAGTCCTGTGGGCGAAAATGCCTTGTTGATGCTAGAGGTCAGAGGAGAATGGGCCGACTGATTCAAGCTGATAGAAGAGCAACTTTGACTGAAATAACCACTCGTTACAACCGAGGTATGCAGCAAAGCATTTGTGAAGCCACAACATGCACAACCTTGAGGCGGATGGGCTACAACAGCAGAAGAACCCACCGGGTACCACTCATCTCCACTACAAATAGGAAAAAGAGGCTACAATTTGCACGAGCTCACCAAAATTGGACAGTTGAAGACTGGAAAAATGTTGCCTGGTCTGATGAGTCTCGATTTCTGTTGAGACATTCAAATGATAGTCAGAATTTGGCGTAAACAGAATGAGAACATGGATCCATCATGCCTTGTTACCACTGTGCAGGCTGGTGGTGGTGGTGTAATGGTGTGGGGGATGTTTTCTTGGCATACTTTAGGCCCCTTAGTGCCAATTGGGCATCGTTTAAATGCCACGGGCTACCTGAGCATTGTTTCTGACCATGTCCATCCCTTCATGACCACCATGTACCCATCCTCTGATGGCTACTTCCAGCAGGATAATGCACCATGTCACAAAGCTCGAATCATTTCAAATTGGTTTCTTGAACATGACAAGGAGTTCACTGTACTAAAATGGCCCCCACAGTCACCAGATCTCAACCCAATAGAGCATCTTTGGGATGTGGTGGAACGGGAGCTTCGTGCCATGGATGTGCATCCCACAAATCTCCCATCAACTGCAAGATGCTATCCTATCAATATGGGCCAACATTTCTAAAGAATTCTTTCAACACCTTGTTGAATCAATGCCACGTAGAATTAAGGCAGTTCTGAAGGCGAAAGAGGGTCAAACACTGTATTAGTATGGTGTTCCTAATAATCCTTTAGGTGAGTGTATATTAGGGGTGGGACTCGATTAAAAAAATTAATCAAATTAATTAGAGGCTTTGTAATTAATTATTCTTGATTAATCGCATGTAATCGCACAAGTAAATTTGCCCCAAAGCGCAAATGCTTTTTTTTAATATAAAATGGTTTTAGTGGGCAACAAAATCAAATAATAGACATGGACATGAATATTGTAAACTCAAGCTCTTTTAATTTCTGAAAAAAAAATGCAGTTAAACTGCATTTCAATTCAAAACAGAAATCATCCCTGGCTAAAATTGGGCAGACTTAAAAATAAAGTGGTATTCTAAGTACTTTAAGTACATGTTCAGAATGGTATTGTCTTTAAATAATAAGAAAATTTTCAACATAAAGTGCAGTTTTTCTTCTTAAAAAAATAAGGCAGAAACATAAAAGGTAATTTGACCAGCTTCACCTTTAAATTCTGAGTAACCTTAGCCAAAATTATTTTGTACATTAGGTTAAAACAGTGTGATCATTGAACATTTTGTAATTAGATGTAATTAAAATTACTAACGGTCACGGAAGTCCAATGATCCCCAGTAAGAGCCACAAAGTCCACTTTCTGTAATGCATCTAATTTGCTTTTCAGTGTCATAAAGCTGTTGAATTTTACTTGAAATAGTCTCTCGGCACGGCAGTTGGAAAGTTGGATCACCTGACGCTAACTGTAGCACATTTTCTAACCCCCTATATTCCACCACTGTTAGTGGTCTACAGTCCAAAGCAATCCATTTTGCGAGAGAATTTGTAAGTTTGACCGATGTTGACTTACTAATTTTGGTCCTGAAGCCAGTCATTTCATCAGGTTTGGGCTGCCGACACCTTTTGTTGGTACTCGAACTCGTACTGCTAGTGCTAACAGCATACACAGTTTCTGTGCTCGCTGCAACATGTTTTTCATTTAGATGGTACCGTAAGGTGGAAGTGCTTCGGTGGTATGCAAACTCCTTTTTGCACAGTTTGCACAAAGCCACGCTTTTATCAAGGCTTCCGTCGGGTAGTCTTTTGAAATGAAATTTGCCTCCGATCAGTCCTAGCAACGTGCTTTCTTCAGACTCCTCCATTTTTGTAGCTCTGATATGTGCATCAATGTAATCGATGTACCAGGAAATCATGCATTGACAAAAGTTCCCCTTTGCTTGGAATGCAAAGTGTGATTAAATGCGTTATTTTTTTAACGCGTTATGGAGCACATGCATCAAAGCTTCTCAGCTGTGCTTGTGCTAAGAAAAGGAAACATTTTAAAAATAACGTAACATGATTGTCAATGTAACCTTTTGTAGGGTCTGTCCCTGAGACTTATTAATTGTCATCACGAAGCAGAGCCTTACTGGAAATTGGAGGCACTTGAATTGAAATGGGAGATCAGAGAGTATAACGGGGATGTGAGGAATACAAATTCTCTCCCCTGAGCAACCACCAGTAAAAATAGTTGCCTCATTTAGGTTCTTTTGCAGACACGTGACCTGAAGTCTCGTGCCGTTACAAAGTCTCGGTGGCTGTAAGGTTTTCAGTAATATAATTGGTGTCCCAACCCTCAAAATTAGATTATGCTCGGTAGTGCCTGGAGGATTCAGAGTGTGGAGAAACCCTAGAGACAGCGTGTATATTAACTTGTGGATTTTTCTGTGAGTATTTGATGGCAGCATCACAAAGTTGCTTCCGCAAGACCGCGTTAGCTGCGGAGCTCAGCTCAGAGCGAAATGAAGTGAATGAAATGAGGTGAATGGAAGGGGAGATGATGATGTGACTCCCCCACCCGCCTTAACTGTCAATCCCCCCCACAAACACAGTCTTTCGTAATTTGCATAAGCACAGTCCCTTACCAGCAATTTTAACTTAGTTACAAAGTGATCAAAACTCTCATTTATACCCTGCGTCCTCTCATTAAACTTGTATCAGGCGAATATCGTATTAGTCGTAGGCATGACAAACGCCAGCGGCAGCCTATGAACTTAATTTAAACTTTAGGTTTACACCGTACTTTGTTTCCGAAGTAGCTGCACTCGTGAATATGCTTGTATGCGTCACTGTGCATGACAAACAGCAGCGGGAGTGTGTTTATAAACTTAATTTAAACTTACAGTTTACACCGTGCTTTGTTTCCGCAGTAGCTGCACTTATGAATATGCTTGTATGCGTCACTCGTTCGCTTCTTATTGTTTCGCTGCCTTCTCAATTGTATAATGCATGTTTTCTTCAGCGCTGTTTGGAGCTCCTCCTTGTTTTCTACATATTGCGTTCACAGTCAGTTCACGTGATTACGTGGAAGGCGTGATGACGCAACACGCAACTCTGCATCCCACGGCAATCGAGTTGCAGTCTATTACAGTATATGGAAAAAAAATAGGTTCTAGTTATGACCATTACGCGTAGAATTTCGAAATGAAACCTGCCCAACTTTTGTAAGTAAGCTGTAAGAGTGAGTCTGCCAAATTTCAGCCTTCTACCTACACGGGAAGTTGGAGAATTAGTAATGAGTGAGTCAGTGAGGGCTTTGCCTTTTATTAGTATAGATTTAAGTATAGAGATGCACTATATTACCAAAAGTATTGGGACACCCCTCCAAATCATTGAATCCAGGTGTTCCAATCACTTCCATGGCCACAGGTGTATAAATTCAAATATCTAGCCATGCCGACTGCTTCTACAAACATTTGTGAAGGAATGGGTCACTCTCAGGAGCTCAGTGAATTCAAGCGTGGTACCGTGATAAGATGCCACCTGTGCAATAAGTACATTCGTGAAATTTCTTCGCTACTTAATTTTCCACGGTCAACTGTTAGTGGTATTATAACAAAGTGGAAGCAATTGGGAACAACAGCAACTCAGCCACGAAGTGGTAGGCCACATAAAATCACAGAGTGGGGACTGTGCATGCTGAGGCGCACAGTGTGCAGAAGTCCCCAACTTTCTGCAGAGTCAGGCTCTGCAGACCTCCAAACTTCGTGTGGCCTCCAGATTAGCTCAAGAACAATGCATAGAGAGCTTCATGGAATGGGTTTCCATGGCCGACCAGCTGCATCCAAGCCTTGCATCAGCAAGTGCAATGCAAAGCATTGGACGCAGTGGTGTAAAGCACACTGCCACTGGACTCTAGTTTGGCAATCCAATGGACAAGTGTGGATTTGGCGGTTGCCAGGAGAATGGTTCTTGCCTGACTACTTTGTGCCAAGTGTAAAGTTTGGTGGGGGGGATTATGGTGTGGGGTTGTTTTTCAGGAGTTGGGCTTGGCCACTTGGTTCCAGTTAAAGGAACTCTTAATGCTTCCGCATACAAAGCCATTTTGAACAATTTCATGCTCCCAACTTTGTGGGAACCGTTTGGGGATGGCCCCTGTTACAACATGACTGCGCACCAGTGCACTAAGTAAGGTTTATAAAAAATTGGGTGAGCGAGTTTGGTGTGGATGAACTTGACTGGTCTGCACAGAGCCCTAACTTCAACCCAACAGAACACCTTTGGGATAAATTAGATCGGAGACTGTAAGCCAGGCCTTCTCATCCAACATCAGTGCCTGACCTCACAAATGCTCTTCTGGAAGAATAGTCAAAAATTCCCATAAACACACTCCAAAACCTTGTGGAAAACCTTCCCAGAAGAGTTGAAGCTGTTATAGCTGCAAAGGGTGGGCCAACTCCATACTAAAGCCTATGTATTAAGAATTGGATGTTATTAAAGTTCATGTGTGTGTAAAGGCAGGCGTCACAATAATTTTGGCATTATAGTGTGTGTGTATATATGTATATATACTGTATATATATCGTATTTTATTGTTGAATCCTAACATTACTGCCTCATTTAATTAGCTGAGGATATTGTCCTTATATACATTTGAAGAGTAGTTGTGATCAGGTTTTTCCATATAAGGCAAAGCAACTCTTGAGGTTTGCTGAGGCACATTATCATGAAAGTAATATCTTTTTATCTAATTACATTTTAAAGAACTAGCTATCCCATTGTGCATTTTTGTTGGAAGCAGTAGAAGCTGTATTTGCTGCTAATCTCTTTATTAAATACCATTCTTCAGGTGTTTAATAATGAATTTCTAAGTTGATGGGCTGATTTTGTTTGTCATGTAGGGTGTGCCGTATTGTCCTCAGTATTGGTTTGCATATTATATTGCCATTGAAGCACATGAATTCTGACTTGGAATGTTCGTTATTGTATGGTGTCACTATTTTATACAGTATATGGTTAGTTATTAAATTGTAATGAATGTAACAGATTCATGCTGTATTGGTTGATAAGCTTTTTGAAAGGTAAAATTTGATCCATTTTAAATCCTAATGTACACTACATTAAGGCATATCTTTTAAATTGGTAGTCTGACACATTCTACATGGTACAACAACAACAGCACAACAACAATAACAACAACATTTATTTATATAGCACATTTTCATACAAGAAAAAATGTAGCTCAAAGTGCTTTACAAAATGAAGAATAGAAAAATAGAAGACAAAATAAAAATAAGTCAACATTAATTAACATAGAATAAGTAAGGTCCGATGGCCAGGGTGGACAGAAAAAAAACTCCAGACGGCTGGAGAAAAAAAATAAAATCTGCAGGGATTCCAGACCAAGAGACCTACCATGCATTTTTAAATTGAGTAACTTTCTATTTGATCAATCAAATTTCCCAAAAAATTTTCTGAAACAGACTTTCAGGATTTTACATGATACAGTACAATAACCTCCCGTTTAAGTACGCACCCGTTTAAGTATGCATCCCGGTTAAGTAGGCATATTTTTCCCTAAAATTCTGGGTTCAAGATTTATTAGTTAAACATGTCATGAATCGTCATTTGGCAAAGGTTTTGAAGTTTCTTGAGTTTGGCTTTGAGGGAGACAGCCCGGATCTTGCTCTGAAATGATTCAAACGATTTCTTAAGATCATCCAACTTTGAACTTCAGAGCAGAGCAGCTGATCCTTGATGTTGAGAACCTGCTTGTAAAGGGATTCGAACCCCTGAAATACAACTCCACTTTCTAAACCGGCATTCAGGTCTTGAGGATCAACGTCGTCATCATCATCATCCATCACTGTTTCAACAAGTTTCATCGACTCCAAAAGCTCTTCAACATCTTCCAATACCGCAGCAGCATATTCTTCGTTGTTCTTGTCATCAACGTGAACGAAGTCCTCCAGTTCTGATGGAGTGATAGATAAATTCAATGTTTCCAAAGCCTTCGCAACTTCGGTGCCCACATCTTCAACATTGCTATCAGCCTCCAGTTCTGGTTCTAAAGTCATTAGTTCGGCCTTGACGAAAGCATTTTTGATAGAGCTTGGCAAAACAGAATCCCAGGCTTCTTTCACATAACTTGCAGCATCGAGCAGGTGCGCTGGGTTCCCGTAAAAGACTCCTGCAGCACCTCGTCACAATCTTCGCCCCTGATCTTTCTTTCGACTTTTCGCCTCCTCATCAAGTTCGTAAAAGTCAAGAACATCCTTGAGATACAAATATTTGTATCGCTTTTTCAGAGCTGTGATTATTCCCATGTCACAAGGCTGTTTCCAGCTTGTACAATTCGGGGGAAAGAAAACTATCCGAATATTGTCACGTTCAAATGCTTCAAAATGTCCCGGAGCGTTGTCCATCAGCAATAGAACTCGACATCCTGTTCGCTTTTTTCACTTCTGGAAAAAACACCTCATTGAACCACTTCCAACAGTTTTCCACATCCATCCAAGCTTTCGCTTGATTAAAAATAAGGAACTGGCCAATTTTGGTCCTTAACACAAGCTGGTTCTTTGGGTTTTCTGATCAAAGCGCAAGGAATTTTGTGAGTTCCGGTTGCGTTGGCGCAAACGATCAGAGAAACTCGATCTTTCGCTTTCTTTTTGCCTCTGGTGGTTGAGATATCCTCGTCTGGCATAAGAAAACTATATCTCGGAAGCAATCGAAAAAACAAGCCAGTCTCGTCCATGTTATAGACATTTTCAGGGTCATATTGTGTAATCGCGTAAAGGTTTTCTAAAGCAGCTAGCAATTCCGGATCGTTCTTGCTGACTTCTGCTCCCTCTCCGTGAAGGAGCATCTTCTGCAATCCACGCCGAACTCTGAATAGACTTAACAATTCCCAAAATGCCTTAAAATCTGATTCTGGAATTGAGCTTTTCGCTTTGGCAATGGCGAGGGATGGCGATACAGGAAGGCTGGCATGACGCATGCTTTTCGATCCAGACATAAAGCATGTCTTCAAGCTCCGTAAATCGTCCAACTGAAGCTCGAAAAGTCTTCTCCTTAACATTTTCAGTCAACAGGGCAGATCATTCTTGGATCGCTTCACGAGTCTCCCAAATTTTTCGGATAGCGCCTTCACTAACCTTGTACTCCTGCGCTATGGCCCTCTTACTGGGAGCAGACGTTTTACTTAGCTTCAAGATGATTTTGCAGCGTTGAGACTCATTGAGACGCTTGCCATTTGGTTTCTTTGACATTGTAGCGAAATGCAAGCTATTTGGGAGTGGCAGCTAAGTATTCTTAAACTTTGCAGGTTCAAGTTGCGTTTGGGAGTGGCCAACCTAAAATACGCACCTACCGGCTAAGTACGCACAAACTTCGCAGGTTCAAGTTGCGTACTTAAGCAGGAGACTACTGTATCATGTCATGTTATTTACTAACACGCTTAATCAGGACCTAAGTTGGTTTGGGTTTGGGCTGGAACCTATCCTAGCCAGTATAGTGAACAAGGCAAGAACAAACCTGGACAGGGTGCCAGTCCATCGCAGGGTGAAGGCATATACACATAAACACACTCACACTAGGGAATCCATTCCCAGATGGGTTTACCCATTCCCGTGAATTTGGGAATCCCACATGTCATTCCCGGGAATCCCGAGTTCCAGGGGATGACACAGTGCACGGGCATCTCACATGTGAACGGTTTTAGAACAACCAACACTTATTTTAATAAAACTAATGCAATATGTTGACATCAATAAAAGACTAACCTTATCTACAAGCAGTTCACACTGTCATATAAGCACATGTAACTAGTTCAGGGGTGCCCACACGTTTTTGGCTTGCGAGCTACTTTTAAAATGACCAGGTCGAAATGATCTACCTACATTAAAAGTGCTATATATATATATATATATTGCATAGTTTTACTGTCAGATAATGCAAAGAGTACGCGACACGTGTTTCGCCCTAATTCTGGGCTCATCAGGCGTACACATTCACTGGACCCCCTCTCATGGAACAAACCTTGGATGTCAGCGTCGAAGCCTCTTTACGTTGCGCCATGGCATGTGGTTCGTTTATTTGACAGCATGTAGATCGTGCTAATTACATTCATGGCATTCATAGTCTGAATCACAATCTGATTGTATGGGTGCATGTGGGATGACCAGTGTGTTAGAAGAAAAGAGATCTCAGACTGGCCACCCTGTATGTCAATCAAGTGGCAAATGCCATAGGGAGGATATATGATAGACTAATATTTAAAAAAAAAAATTTTTGAATGCAACGCGATCTACCTGCACTACCTTTCCGATCTACTGGTCAATTGCAATCGAAGTATTGGGCACCCCGATATAGTTGCTGTAATAAGAGCGCAGAAAGCAAAACGTGTCCAGTGTGCGGTCACCCAGGCAAGAGCGCACCTTCGTGCAGAGTACGCCAGCTGCTGAGAAAGCACGCTGTACCTCCAATGAAGTAGGCGGCATAGTCATTAGATACTGATACACTTGTACTAAACAACGCCCGTGCTTGCCGTTGCTCTGAAACACCACCATTTCAGCTTTTACTGATGCTTCCAGTTTCTTGTCATCATTCTGTGATGGCAAGTTTCTTGGCACAGATAATGCGGATGCAACAGGCTGATGCATTGCAATTTTAAGTTGTGTTCAAAGCTGTTGTTTGACAGACGTCAATGAAGTCTGCCCTGTCCTGGCATTTGTGAGCTGCAGAGTGCAGACTCTTCCCAGTCCACAAGTCTTAGTGGGAGCCAGGAGACTGAAGACTGCTGCTGGTCTGTTGTTGACTGAATTAATCGGCAACACACTACACTGTGGGCCAAAAAACCATGCCACTTAATTATTTTCAACTATAACTCTCTTATTTCTTGATCGATTTTTACACTTTTACGCACTATTTATGCAAGCTTGGCTGATCCCGGTTTCCCGTGAATTACAGCAGTTTTGAAAAATGTCCGGGAATCCCGCGCTGCCGGTAATCGGGAGCCCAGGAATGTATTCCCTAACTCACACAGCAGAGTCAATTTAGCATCACCAATTTACCTAATATGCATGTCTTTTGACAGTGGGAGGAAACCCATGCAGACATGGGGAGAGTATGTAAACTCAATGCAGGTACATGAACCCGGGTGTCGTCACTGCGAAGCAGCAGCACCACCATGTCACCCCATAAAGTACTATGATCCTAAAAATTGTTTGTCATATTTGTATTTGTATGTGCAATTTTGTCTCCAAAGAGATCAACCATCATTGCTCATTACTATTGATCATGTGTGTGATTTTTTTAATTTAAATAAATATATTCTTATAAATTTGCCATGCAGATGATCTTTTTTTTCAGCACCCAATGATGCTTTGCAAGACATCATATAGCTATAACAACCATATACAGAAATTTCACATGTATATACTGTAAGTGTACTTCACCTCACATTTTATGTTTGTTAAATTGTCTCTATCCAGTGGGTACTCCAGCAGGATTTGCATCCCATGTGTGTTTAAAAAAACCTTGCACTGTTTTCATTTGATGGGTTGTTGACCTTAGTGAGAATATTATGAGTACTGCTACAAAACATATATCACTGGTCTCTGTGATCTCATGCCACATGGGTAATTTTGTATGCCTGTCGAATGCATGCACTGTAGCTTCAAATGAAAGGTTTATTACAATTTAAAAGGGTTTCTGTCTTCTTGATGGATGAAAAAGTGGGAAGCATCTGCATAGATCAGAAACGAAAACGATGTTTCAACTGCGTGGACCTGTGACTTAAAACAATGAGACAAGTAGGTTCCATGCCGTCTCCTTTTAGTACTGACAATGTGTGCCCTGAAGACTGAAACCTCATGAGCACAATAATATATATTATTTATCTTATTGCTAATTTGTGGTTTTCTTTTCATCTGCATATTTTGTTTCTTGAGGCTCCATAATCCAGTAGTTAGTGCTGCTGCTTCATAGCTCAGGTCATATTTTTGGCCACAATAATCGGTTGAACATATTTGGTAGACACTTCCCTAGCCCACAAGGACACTTAAAAGTCCATTGCACCATTATAATCCATTCAATCCTAGTTCAGTTTCTCCTTCATCCTTCACTTCAGTGCATTTCGTCGAGTTTGTTCTTTAACATTTCCATGATTTCACCTAACAGCAAAACAAACTCTGCAAGTTTTGCGCATCACCAGTGCTCATAGTGGTTTATTTAATCTGTATAGTTTAGTTCATATATTCAATATAATTATGTTAGCTGTAAAACCCAAACAACTGTTCATTGATGCTTCCCTGTCGTTCATATTGTTCCTATCAGTGTCATTCATCCTATTGCATGTCATTTTTCTATATTGTTCCATAAGATTCCCTAAGATTAGATGATATTTCAATTTCCCAGAAATATCAGTTGTGCATATTATTGTAAAAGGGTTTGGTGTCGAATTACCACCAGGAAGTTTTTTCTGCTCTGAGCTCCTATATGATATGTAAATGTATTTTCAGACTTTGATAGGTATGTTAGCTTCCTTTTTCTTAATTGAATTAGTCTGTAAACTGTGCCGATACATATATACAGGGGTCACAACTGCAGCTATTTCCATTTTTTCCAGAGCACAGATATAAACATGCCTCTAAAGGATACCTTATTTTTTCATAATCATGGTATATATTATTTGCTATGCAAAAGTGTGTTCTAAGTGAAGGTGTTTTTTTTTTTTTTTAATTTTTTAAAATGCTTTGTCTGTTGTAGAAGCTTACAGTGTGGACCTATGGAACCCAAAGCCTTCTAAATTACCAGAAATTTGAAGTAGCAATGGTAGTCGATTTAAGAAAGCATGCCTTCCTCGTTCATGAGGCATACCTGTAATAATGGAAGGAAACTAGACATAGTCATTTTATCGTGGATTCTTAGTCCAATTTTTTCGTGGTAAGGATATGTTACTTGCTCTTTTGTGTGTTTGCAACAGCTGGGTAGTTATTACAAAGCTACACCCCCAAATATTACAATCTGTGTAGTGTAAGTGACAGTGTAATAAAAAGAGCACATAGGAGTTTAATTGTACTTTGTACAAATAACAGTACATCTCAATCGAACTGATTTCACTATATTGTGTTTTCAATAAAAGCCTTAGATTTTTGAAAGAGGTAAGACACTTTTGCAGTATCATGCCTTCCACACACAAAATAAAAGATACATCACAAACCCATTATGGATTTTTTTATGCATAATGAGTGTCTCTTGGTGATAATATGGGATGGTCCAGATCTAATTATGCAGTTTTCATTATGCTATAAATTATTGAGTTTATTACATAGAAAATCACCCAAAAAATCCCGGACCATCGAGAAGTGTGTGAACTGGCGACATGAAGAATCGTCTTTGTGCTGAACTAGAATCATCCCCGCATAAATCAAAGTCATCCAGACGATCTGGATCTGCATAATTAGATCTGGAACACCCTGTATAGTATTAGAAAAACTGGGCACTATGGTTTTCAGTGAGTAAATTCACTGACCCTGATGCCAGCCACTATGTAAATACATGCAAAATCAATGTAGAACCTTGTGCTGTGAGGATGGAATATCAACCAACTCTGCTATGTTAAAATATCTGTATTGAACTTAATAAGCTCCAACTTAATTAAACTTATACTGTATCTGTATTGAACTTAATAAACTTCACCTTAATTAAACATAGATGAATTGGCGTTACTAAATTGGATCTACGGTGTGTGTGTGCATTCACTCTGTGAACTGGGATTATTCCTGCCTTGTGTCCGATGCTTGCTGCGATAGGGTCCATCTGGATTGCAATCCTCCCCTGGATAAGCAGGTTAGGAAGATGGATGGTTGGATGTACAGTATGCATGGCTTCAAATGGGGTAGTACGCAGCAATATGCCGTACCAGCTTTCTTCCATTCAAGCTCTAGATGCATGCCTATAATATTTGTTCCATTCTTGTCACTTCTTTCACAGCTATGTAAGCTCAATAGTCTGTTTTTTCTTTTTTATAATGTTATTGATTGTATTAAAATCAAATAAAATTCCATACAAATAACTGAAGTTTTACAAAAAAAAAGAAAGGTTCTCTTTCTGAAGTGCATGCATGCTTTTTCAATCCAGATGGAGCAAGCATTATCTTTCTGACAGTAAGAGAATATGGCATATCATAAGTGTGATTTTTTTTGGTGTGCTAATGTCTAGCTGTCTGAATATCACAACAATGGTTTGCTTTTTGATTTTCCCTTCTTAAAATAATGTGAATAGTCTGTTTTACAATATGTGTGCAATCTCAAGATGTGGACCAATACTCAATAATATTTTTGGCTTGAAAAATTGATGTATTTGGTAAGTTTTGAGGCTTTTCTATCATGTATGGATGTGGGGTTCCATAGAGCCCTTTCTTAGTTGAAAGAACTGACAGTGTTTTTTTAAAAATCATAAAAATGGCCTTACTTTAGACCACAGTTTTATATTGCCAATTAATATATTCCATGATTGTGAAATTCTACATGAAAAATGCCAGATTTGTCCTATAAAACTAGATAGATAGATAGATAGATAGATACTTTATTAATCCCAAGGGGAAATTCACATAATCCAGCAGCAGTATACTGATATAAAGAAAGTCGTATACGGAGCTGCTGGAAAGGCTGCCACTCGGAACTAAAAGCATCTAGTACAATAAATTTGTTGTCTTGTGCTGTAGCTTTTTGTTCTTTCTCAACACATTTTGAAATAAGGTAACATACTGTATTTAGTATACCTGATTTAATCATAAACCAATATATGAAAACTATATATTGTGTTTTTAAGACAATCTTTACACTCATTGTAATTTTGCTATTGCCATATAGAAAGTGATCTGAACCATTTTTAAGTAAGTCCTGAGCATTTTGTTTAAAACTACTAATGCCTGGTGGGATGCTTATTATTAAGTTTTTCTTTTGCATCTAAACCTTTAATCTTCAATGGTTAAGCAGCAACATTTCACATTCATTTTTTTGTGATTATCTCTTTCATATTTTTCAGCTCAGATTTTCTTTCTTACACACTGTGCAGTGTAACCATATAGTATGCACAGTTACCTTATAATATCACCTTATAATTATGATAGTATCACTGCTACATCCCTACATGTACAGTCAGTTTTTCCTAGATGTGCAAGATGTATTATTTCAAATTGTATCCTTGGATTAAGAATTTATTTGTAAGTGCATTCTATTTGAAGTTTACAAAAATGTTGATGATTTTTTCCTGGTTTATGCAGGTGCCTTCTCATACCCGGAAAGAAAGTTTAGATGTTCGTGGTTGTGGCTCCATTTATGTGAATGAAGCTGCCTTTCAGATGTCACTGAATAACCACCCAGAGTCCAGTACCTCTGTACCCTCCGATACTTCCAGTGTTCATAATAGTTTGAACTCCCTGATTGCAGAAGCCAACAACATTGTAAGTGATCACAGAACTGAATACCTTTACCAACCACAAATTTCCTACAATGCAAATGCTTGGCCATCATGTACCCAGCAGTGGATACCCACTCATCCAGTCACTCCACTAAGAGGAGACCTAGCAGGACCTAACAACGGTAGGATTACCATTTTTCTTGTTTTGTTCTTCTAAATTTTGCCACTAAAGATAATATATTAATAACTAAGTGCAAGATTTGGGATAATGTTGTCATTTATTAGTCCAAGTCGTGAACTTGCTTAATTTAATTTTAGGGTCGGGGAATTGGAGCCCAGTCCCTCATTGGATGAGATGATAAGTTTTCATTGAAGACACTTTAAGTTAGACATAACATTTTATTGATAAGAAATAATTTTTACAAAAAATGTTCATAGATACATAGTCCTGCATTCAGATCGAAAACAGTTTCACTGTCTGTGAGGAATTTTATGTTCTCCCTATGTCTGCATGGTGTTTCCCTGGTGTATTCCAGTTTTTGTCCCACATTACAGTGGGGGTCACGGATCATAAAGCACATTTGACTTTGGACTAAATTCTCGTATAGCAAATGCTATTTGGGCTTGGCTCCACCTTAATGAAAGACACTTCGCTCACACACTCATGCACACACACGTCTCACACACTTTTATAGATCCTGGGGATCTTTCCCTTTGGATCTTCCCCTTTTGCTCCGAGTGCTGCTTTGGAGCCTTGCTTTTGAAGGGAAGACTTACCACTTAAGCAGGTTGTAAACACTGATTTGACGGAGTAAATTTAATTTTTGCAGGTAGGATTTCACCCCAGTGTAACAGGAAATGAACATGTGAACTTTGAAAAACAAGAGACTGTATGTTCCGTCAAACCCTCTTTTTTAACTAATATCTAAGCTGTCCTAGTATCTCATCCAGATACTTCTTAAAGGTTTTCAAAGTTTTCGCTTTAACTACACAGCTTAGTAGTTTGTTCAAGATTCACAGAACATTTTGTAAAAACAAGTGCTTCCTAGCTTCAGTCCTAAATGCACTTTTCCTTAATTTCCACTCGTTTCTTTGAGTACATGATTCACTCTTAAGTTGCAAGAGTTCTGCTTGATGCAGTTTTTCAATGCTTTTGAGAATTTTGAAGACCTGAATTCGGTCCACATGCTGTCTTCCTCTGCTTGAGACTAAAAAAATTTAGTTGTCTAACTCTGTCAGAATAGGACATGCCTTTAAACTGTGGCATGCATTTGGCTGCTCTCCTCTGCACAGCTTCAAGTGCTGCCATGCCTTTCTTGTAGTGTTATGAGCAGAACTACACACAATACTCCAGATTTCTCACTAGTGTATTATATAGTCTAGACATAGGTTATACTGAACAGTTTTTACAATATACCTACCATTTTATCTTTACCTGCCTTTTTAATAGCTCTTTCATTGCTTAGATGATGAAAATGATGTGTCATCTTAAACCATTGTGTCTCACACCTTGTTTTTATAGTTACCCATGTTTAGCACTTTGCAATTTTCAATAATAAACTACATTTCCCAAATGTTCACCCAGTTCTTAAGCTTGTCCAAGTCTTTTCGAATAATTTTTGTTCCCTCCTCAGGCAAATGAAGGAGTTCATTGGTGTGGGATTATTGTGCACACACACGCTCCTGTCATCTCCTGACAGCTAATTTGTGGAGTTAAGCATATGTATAGCATGCAATCAAGTGAGAAGTATTAAACAAACATTATTGATATACAGTATACAGGGTGAGTCAAAATTATGTTAACATTTGAATGGCGGAAACAATTTATTGAAAAAACATACTTCATATGTGAAAGATGATTTACAGGAATGTCTCAACCTGTTTGCCATCATGTTCAACATACAAAAACCAACAAACAACAGTACTATTTAAAGCCTGGACACACATTTCGCATGGAATACATAATACCAAAGTCCATATTATGTCCTTCAGGTCATTGATATCTTGTACTTTCCTGCTATACACTCACTCCTTCACCATACCTCATAACCAGAAATCACATGTTGTCAAATCAGGGGAGCGTGGAGGCCATGGAGGCAAATTAATTAAGTACGGGCAAAATGCGGTGGTGCAAGGTCTTGTGTTAAGATTCGCCTTATTGTTTTTTGCCGAATCCCTGTTTCCAAACTACACCGCCTGGTCGATTTTGATGGACTCTGCAATATGGCTTGCTGCACAACAGCAATGTTCAATTCACTTCTACCTGTTCTGGGCTGTCCCGCATTTCCTCGGTAGTTGTCTGCTACTGATCCAGTCTTCACAAACTTTTCATAGACACAATAAATTGTTAAATGGCTTGGCGGGTTTCGTCCTGCAGATCATTCCGCAAACTTCTGACGAACTACAGTCTGCAAACGATATACTTCCATTAAGTTTGCAACCACTCTTCTTTGTTCTAGTGTTAATCTGTCATCCATGGTATATGTCTATCTGCAGAAAAAAAATAATCCATTAGTGTTAACATAATTTTTACTCACCCTGTAATTAATCTTGCATGCGTTTAATCCACCCAGTTTAGGGTCACGGAGAGCCAGTGATTATTACCGCAGCACTGGGTGTACTTTGCTTTTGTGCAACAAGTCTAGCTGCAAAAATATGGAATACAAATGATGCCAATGAGAAATGTACTTTTTGGATGGTGTGAAAAAAAAAAATTAGAAAAGAGATGGCTAGGAGGTGTCTAGGAAAAGTAAATGAAGGACAAGTACTGCACTCTGGTAGCATTGAAGCACACATGCACAACCTAAAATATCTGTGGTGCCCAGCTCATCCCTTGTTGCACAGTTTGATCATTGCCTGCCCTCGTACCATGAACAGTAAACAGTGAAACTGTAACATGTAAAAAAAATAAGTTTTAAAAAAATCCATGCTAGGTATTTATTTATCTTTGGCACAGAGAATAATTCCAGATGCATAGATAGGTTGGCACCAACTTTCTAGTTTGTATAGCAAATAAATCCTTTCAATAATTATTCCTGTTAATGGAATTTTCCAGTGATGTTATTAATCTGGTTCACTCAGTACTGGCCTCCTCCAGGCGTAGGAGCAATCTGCATTTGTGTTTAATAAAAAGGCAGTGTAGTTATCAAAGTCATTGTATGTATTGACTCGAAATAAGCCACAAGGTGGGAGACCTTGAGGCAAGTTCTCACAAAGCCTTAGACAAGCTTTCTCACTGAATGTAAGAATATTGTAAGGTATGCAGATGACTTCTTTGATCTCACAAAAGTTATGACAGTTAAATAAATCGAAACTGCCTCAGGTGATTTTTTAGTCATTTTTTTTGTACTGAGAAAGTACCGTCATTGTATCCTGATTCTTTCGTTTTCCAGAAGGCTTAAGAAACTTCCTTGTATATTTTGAATAGGTGATTGTTGATTTTGTTGTTTTATTCATGGCTCAGAAAATAAGGATTAAATTGCTGATATAACAAAAATGTTATGATAGGAGATGATCTGTTCCAGTGATTATTCTAAGGATTAAGTGAACTGTGAACTGTTTTTAATTTAATTTGTATATGTTACACAACTCTCAGGATGATAAAATTGGATACTTTAAGCAAAAGGAAATTATACCTCAAAAGTTGTTGGGACTCACTCTAGAGTGGTTGAGAAATGTAATTTTATTTGCCAATTGCACATATGCAGTGTTTTTATTAACACGGTAATTAGCATATAAACAGCATTAATATCTTGTAAAGTAAAAACATTGCACTTCTGTTTACAGTTAGCCCTGTCACTAGTCCATAGTTATCATAATCCATATTCCCACACAGAACATGAGTAAATTTTATTGTACACCTGGACAGGACCTGTTTCATAAAAATGTAATTAACTTTTTCAAATGAAGAAATCCGTGAAGAAATTCAGATTAGAAGATGGTGCAGTAATATACATAAGATATTTTCCTTTGTCTTGCAAAATCTATCAACCAGTAAGGCCTGCATAATGACATGTAAAAAGTTCAATAATTTAATTTTGTATTCAGATCTGGAATGGACTTTAATAATAAAGTCCCTCAATCTTTGCTAAGAAAAGGAATATTTTTATTATTTTTTAATTCAAGTTTTCATTTGTAAAACTGCTCACAATTGGCTCCTGCCTTGTACCTTTAGCTGCCTGCATTGATGTAAATCCCTGCAATTCAGACAAAAAAAAATAATGAAATTTGTAAAACAAACAAAATGTAAATAAAACCAAAAATAATTAAATACGTTTGACTACTTTTCTCCAGTACAGTATATTTTGCATATTTCAGTGGTGGGTTAATTTGAAAGAACAGAGAATTAGAGACGGAATAGTCTGTCCTTGCATTTATTTTTGAACCGTTTTAATTCAACACTGGTTCAAAAGGGGCAGAGCTCATCATGGCAGAAACAGGCCCAAAGTGAGAATAAATTCTAAATGTGTGCATAGTAAATCACAGGGCACAATAAAGCACACACCTACATGCACTCAGATCAGGCCAATTCTGAGTCAATTAATTGAACATGCATGCCTGTGGGATTTTGGATAAAAACCAAGGTACTTAGAGAAGAATTCATGTAGATATGGGTTATGTTCAGACATCACACAGACTGTGAACAGGATTTGAACCTAGTGGTCTGAACTTTTACCAGTTGTAACCACTATGTCACCTTGGAACAGGAAAATATTCAGTGGCAGGTATGAGTGCATTTCAAAAACAGTCATGTGATATCTTTTGTGAAGCTTTATAATGCACAGTTTTGTTTTTTGTTTTTTTTTTTGTATCCTATAAACACCTGTCCTTTTATTCATATAAGGGATGTGGATGCTCAAAATGAGTCCCAGGTGTGCTGTTCTTTGAAATCAAGTGTTATGTTGTAATAAAGCATGAGACTAAAAGGCGAGCTTTGATCACTCTCATTACTGAAAAGAAATGCTTTCACAAAGCCAAAAAAATAAGACATAACAGTAGTTATTTAGAAACAGTTCTTTGTGCTTCTTTACATGTGATTGAAATGTATCTTAAATTATTTCCTGTTGGATTATTTTTTTCTTAAATTATACAGTAAATATTTCATATATATCATCTATTAAGTAGGCTGTACATTAATATTTTGTGCAATTCCAATAAAAATGTTACCTTTAAGTTGCATTTTTCTTAGCGTAGCCTAATATATGTAGTTCTTCAATGCGTCGGTCATTGTAGTTTCACTGTGTTCAGTTGTTCCTGTGTTACTAACCCAAGGTGACATTGAAAGTAGTCAACATTTTGTTACATTTGTGCCTCTTTTCCTTGCAGATATCAGTGGACATATGTTTGATGCAAGCCAATCCATGCCTGGACAAAGTGTTGCATCAAGTTTAAGTCAACAGTTTTCACAGTCTTCAGCAGTTAAATTACAGATCAATCAACAGACATACATCAGTGTGGAACCAGAAAATGGACTAGATGGGAGTGAAGAAAATATTGTTTACCTCTGATAGTCTTTGCTGAGAAATAAGACTGTTTTCTTACACTTTGTAATTTCAACTTGATTGATGTTTATGGGAAATATTTATACATCTTAAGAATACTAGTTTACTTCTATAAATAATTGTAACTCTTGTAAGTATGTGTGTGTGTGCATATATATATATTTACATATTACATGTTTGTATGTATGTATTAATGAATGTGTGTGTATATATATAGAGAGAGAAAGAGAGAGCTTCTTTGTGCTGTGAATGACTGGCATGTTCAGATTTCATTCTTTTGTCATCTTGTATTGAAATGCTAATACATCAGATAGCCAAGGATCTACCTAATTGCAAAAATACAGTACACTGTAAATGTGTGATATTAAATTGGAATCAGGTTAAAAAATTGAAATATTTTCAAACTTGCTGCTTGTAATACTATTTTTGACCTGGTTCTCTTTTCACATCTATCTTTCATTTATCTAAAATATTATGAACACACTTTTAACTTGACGTCAATTCCTTTTGATTTTTCACAATTCTAAGTGGCTAATCACAGTCACAAAGTTTTCAGGAAAATGTAACAACAAACACTTGAAGCAAAACATCTTATCATATATGCATGTATATATGTGTATTTGTGTGTCTGTATGTATCAATGTCTAGTTCTGGAACTGTAAAAAAAGCTTTCAAATAAGTACTAAATTCTATGTATATACTGGTTGTTTTTTGAGCAGCTTTTATGTCTAAACTGTATGAAAGTTAGTACAGAATAGGCCAACCCATGCCTTAGAGTGTTTAATACTCAGTGAGAAATACACATCTAACTATTGCACCTGATGATGTCAAGTAACCATTAAGAACTAGTAATGCCTTTGTATTTATACCTCCTTGTCACATTTTCTATTTCTCTGGGCAGTTAATTGTCTGAACAACCATGTCTATCAAAGCCATTGCTTTAATTTATGCTTCATTGGTTTCATGCTGAAATATGCATTGTGATGTTATGTAATTTTGTCTATTGTTACCATTTGCTGGAACTCTTTTTTTAATAGGCAAGCACTAAATAATGCAAGTGTCGCCATCAACATTTTTTAAAGGTAGGAATGGAGTATGGTCCATGTGCCAAGTGCACTAGAATTGTGTCAAGATTTTTCTTGTGGCTGTTGGTTCACTCCTTGCCTGTACTCCATTTAAAAAAAATGAGCAATATTAATATAATTCTGTTCATTTAAAGTGCCTTATGATAGTTTTGCACTATACCTTCATCTTTCTGTTACCAGACTAGGTTTTACTCTATAATCAGTTTTCCTTTTGACGGCTCTTATTAACTTTAATTCCAGATATATAGCACCCTGAAGACTCTGTGTGTGTGTGTAAGCCTGCAAACTTCTTATGAGCCCATTTAGAAAAATGATACAGTGGAAATTATCATAGTTTTCTATCATTTTTCAGCTTTAATATGCATGTGGCACCAGGTCTTTTAGTTATATTCTGTCTCTCCTAAATGGAATTTGTTTAAAAAATGTCAGTTTGCATACTTAACAGATGTACGTAATTCAGTGCTACTGATTATAAAGTTACTTTACTATATACAGTGGGCACAAAATTATTGGCAGACTTTTAAAATTTGAACAAAAATCTTTATAAAATAAACAGCAAAGTTAAAAAAAAACATTGCCAATGAAATAGGGAAAAACTTTAGGTCTGTAGTCTAATATAGTTATTTCCTTACAAATGGTTTTATATACATTATAGTGTTTTTTACCTCTTAGAACATTGGCGTCAAATCTCTTTGATATCCTTTTTTTAAGAAAACAAAGATAATTTACATACAACTTTTTGTTTCCCTACAATGTGTTATCAAAACAATTTGCTGTTAGTGTGTGAAGAAGAAAACAAATGACAAGTTTTTGAGATTAATCATTGTTATTCTCACAACTGAGGTAATGACACAGAAATGCACAAAAAACTGAATATAATACTTAGCACTATTAGGCCAATACTCAAGTAATTTAGCACCTTATTTAACTTAAAGTGGACAAAAATGCATCACACATTTTTAAAAGGGTGACGAGGAAGGCAAAAAAAACAATTCAGCACTCACATTTGATAAGTGTACTACCTAGTTAGATCCTAGAATCACCAAATCTCTAGCAGTTAGTTGGTACATAATGTACTTTCTTGCCAACGGGCTTCTTCAATGGCTTGCTTGGAGAACATGCATGCATGCAAGAAAATCCTACCCAGCTTGAAATATATGGAAAATATGGTAGTGAGGCATTACAATTGTAAGTATGTTTTGAGGGAACCAGCCGTTGTTCCTTTGTTACAATTCATGGCATCATGAATCTGGTTGTATCTGCTAGATATCTTCATTCATCATGGATTGCCGTACAGTTGCAGCATGACAATTACCATAAACACAACTTAAAGCCATTAAAGGATCAGTTAACTGAAAACAAAAGGAAGATTTTTGCGATGGCTATCTCAATATTTTCTCTTAAACCCAAGTGAAAACTAGTGTCCTCAATTAAAGATGTAAATCTTTTAATTGTAGACCACATGGTGTGAAGGATCAATCAAAAGTCTGCATTGAAAAAAGGTCCAAGCGTCCCTTGCAACATATTTTTTGTTTGAATATTGCACCATGTTCTTGGAAACAAGCAAGCCAATCACAATGACACCCATGTTTCTGAGATAACTATCTCAAATTAATCAGTTTTGGAAAAGGGTAGCTTTGTAGCTCTTCCACATTTTCTCAAAAGAATTCATTTCTTTAAATACTTTATATGGGGATAAATGAACTAATGAATGAATATTCGTACAGATTAAAACAACACTTTTTACACTTTGCACACCTATGTGTTACTTAGTTGGAAGTAAGTGATTATAAATTATTTGAATAAGTTGGACTAAATGTGATGGTGTAGCTGCTCTAATAAGGTGCTTATCCATGTTCAAGTCTGCATAATTTTCCCTGTCCAGAGAGTGGCTGGCAACATGTTGCATGTTGGCCAGGCACACAAGTAATTATTTCATTGGACTCTGTGCATTTAAGAAAACTACTACTGCTCATGTAAATATATTGGAATAAATTTTGGACACAAAATAGCACTGCTGCCTTATAGCTCCAGAGTGTGGAATTTGAATGCTAGTCCGGTCTGGAGTTTGCACGCTCTTTTGTCAGCAGGGGTCTTTGTGTGGGCACTTCTGCCTGCCTTTGACAGCCCATGGAGTTGTATGTTAGGTTAACTGGTGACTGTAAATCTGCCCAGTATGAGTGAGTATGGATGTGGGAATGAATGTTTCCTTTTCAGAGTTCTTTCATGCCTTGTCCCTGATGCAGCCCCAGTGACCCAGAATTAGACTAAGTGAGTGCAATAGCTTATCTGTGATGTTTATTTTGTTCATTTTTATTAAAGGTGCCAATAACTTCTGAGCTCCATGTAGGAGTGCTGTGCAATAGAATGGTGAATGGTTCTTCTCTTGACAGCTGTTGATGTCAGAGCTGATTAATATTAATTCAAGATGACATTCATTATCTAAAACTGTTGTTTACGTGGTAAAACATACTGTACTTTAAACTCTTTGGCCTCTTGATGTTCCTTAACGTTGCATTTTTTGTTCAAAATGTAATGTTTAAAGTCTTACAAAAGGAATAGTATCTGGTATGTGCAGTAAAACAACCAGCACCTGGTAAGCTTGTTTTCAATATACTGCTTTTTTGAAATCTACCTTCATGTATGCCGTTGTGATGCTATTGCACTGAATAATAAGGGACATTATTTTCCACTAATGTGGTACTGGATGCCTTCTTAATCAGCAGGTTCTTAATGACTAGCTGAAAAATAAATGTCACACACTTATGTGTTTCATACAGTATAAAAAATAAGTGTGGCTGCATCACGTTACCAAATATAGAAAAACATTTGTTTTCTTTGTAGCAGTACAAGGCAATTTATAACTGTGTGAACATATAAAGTTATTGTCTATACAATATACGTTATTTTAATATGAGTTTCTTTTTTATGTATTTTAGCTACAGTGTATTTTTTAAATAAATGAAAAGTTGAAAAGTGTACCAGCACATTAACACTAATAGCCTGGTCATTCAAGCAGCCAAGTATGATTCTGTAACATAATGCTACATGTAGAGCACGCAAAGAGGTCAAGACCCAACATTTGAATGGGCATGATGTGTGATGTAAGCAGCTTCTATTATTGGTATTAGATATGGCAGTTGCATCGTCTCAAAGATATCTGTCTTGGTAGGATTTTCATGTATTACAGTCTCCAGAGTACACAGAGAATGGAGTTATGAACAAAAACATCCAATAAGCAGCAGTTCTGGAGGTGAAAACACCCTTTTTAAAGGAGGGATATTAGAAATAACCACTAGACTTGTTTAAGTTAACAAACAGCAGCTCTACAACAGTGGTGTGTAGAAAGGTATCTCCAAACATTCTCTTTGGACCTGTCAACTAACAATAACATGACGCTACTGTGGGAACATGATCAGCAAACCTAGGTGACAAAAGATTGGAAAAATACAACCTGAAGTGGCACATCTCGATTTCTACTTCTGCAGGCAGATGTCAGGATCAGAATTCAGCACATACTGCCTGAATCCATTGATGCTTTCTGTAGTGTGTCAACAGTACGGTCAAGTGGTGATAGTGAGACAGTGTGGGGGATATTTCTTGGCAAATATTAGGCCTTGTTAATATTAACAACATGGTTTGAATGCTACATTGAACCTGAATATTGTTGACTGTATACATTTCTTTATGTCCCTTTTCAAATGAAACCTTCATCAACAGAATATACTATGTCACACCTTCTCAAATTGATTCCAGTATTATGGAACCAATGATCTTGGTTTACTCCAGTGACCTGGACAGTCTTCACGGTTAATCCAATAGAGCACTTTTGGGATTAGGTGAATCAGTATGTTCTCAGCATCTATATGTACAGGAATTGTATGATTCTGTTAGCATGGACCAGAATACTTGACGACTGTTTCTGGCACTTTACTGAATCAGTGTTTCAAGGAATTAATTCAGTTCTTCAGGCTAAAAGAGTCATATCTGCTACTTGGTAAGTGATATTAATAAGGCGGCTAATACCATATATACAGTATGATTCAGTTTATTTGATTATGTAAAGGTCAAACAGTCATCATTCTGTAAACATGAAAGCTGACAAAGTCTGGCCTCCATTTGGTTTTATTTTTTAAAGTGACACAGAGATGTAAATGCCAATGATACAGCTCACTTGGCCTCACAGTGTGATGTACCACCCACAATTGGTAAATGCAAAATAAACCCATGTAGAAGAAAAAAACAGCAAAAGATGCAGCACAGGTGTTTTTTCATATTTTGAAACTAATCAAGAAATTGTACATTTCAGCAATATAGCAGAGTAAAAAGCAATGTAATAGGATATCCTTGATTTGATTGTCATTGTTGCTTATTTTTAGTTGTTTCACATGTCGTTGTAATAAGCCTTTTGTGTGTGTGAGGTACAAGTGCAGGGCTGGCTTTGGTGCGTCCCACTGTCTTGCTGACACTGCCAAAGGGCCTCACACGTTGCTCTCACAGTAAGCTTGAATTGTTGCCACGTTTCGATGCAAACTTGATGTAAATACTTCACTCAACATGAATTGAGGCATGTGCATGGTATGTTAGTGGTCTCTTTATGCATTTGGAATGACAGAAACATTTCAGAGAGAGTATTGGGTGGCTGCAGGTAACTGGCTTCATATGTAAACCACTGACTTGACAACACATGAAGAGGAAAAAACTACAAAAAAAATGAATATAAAATGAGGAGGAAAGACAGCTGTCCAGTGTTGAATCTGAGAAGCATTTGGCTTATGTTCTGCACATTCCGCCTTCAGTGCGAACTATGGCGATGAGTTGTGAAAACTTCCAGAAGGCCACTATTTTTGTACTGAATAGTAAAGTGCATGTTTAAAATTAGCTTTGAGTACTGAAATTATAAAAAACTTAAAATATACAGTGTGACCAGACAGGGGCGCTTGAGCTGCCCAAACCAGACACAAACAGACATCAGATACAAGTTTTAGCACACAACAGATGTTTATTTACACAGGGAACACTTTTCTCTCACGCGCCTTAGCAGCACAGTACACTAGCACAATTAGCACATTTTTCTTCTCATCTTCTCTTTCTCTGTCGCCATCACTCTTTTTCCAGCAAGTATTGTCCTCCCCATCCCAAATCTGACTCTTCAAGTGAAGTGAGGTGGCTCCTTTTAAGACACACCTGGGAGTATTCCAGGTGGTTTGTCTGGAATTACTCCCAGGTGTAGCGGAAGCCCAAAGTAGGGCTCTGCAGTGGCCCCCACACAACCCAACAGGGCTGTGCCAAACTGCCACTCCCATGGACCCTTGGGGGAATCCGAGGTGCCACTGTAACCCAGAGAAGCTGCCATCTAGTACTTCTGGGGTGGCAGTATCCTGTGCACATCTTCTTCTCCACTACTTTAAATATTTCAGCCTCCCAGCCAGACAAGGGCCCTAGTCATCCATCACAATAGTAAATTTAGGTTAATTTGAAGATCAAGTGTTATATTGTCCTGTTTACATTTCCAATGATAGAAGTACGTTAAATGTTTGCATTTTCGACATGCATTTAATTTTAAAAGACTTTTATGATTCATATCCTGATAAAGTAAACCTACCTCAAATGTCATTTGTAAAAGGTGGAGTTGAAAAATGTAAACAAAAAAATCCAAATTTGATATGTCCTTGGGCCAAATTAAAAATTTGTAAAGTGTTCTGAGGGCCCCTTCTGGGCAGTGTTCTGTATTGTGCAGACTTTTCCTTGAACAAGCTCTGGTATCATATTACTCAGACCATTCAGCATTTTTCAGTTATGTATTTTCCTTTTCTATCTTAAAACACAAGAAAATGTGTTCTCATTTGTATGTACCTTCAATTTGGTTGTGGTTTCCTTAAAAAATTGCAAGATTTTTGTGTTTCCCAAAAAGTAAACATTATCAAAGTGACATCAATACTTTGTACATTTAATCCAGTCATTTTCAATTGAGATTCTAGGTGGGCCCAAAGTACAATCAGCAGATAATTAGAGTGCGTGGTTTACAATGAGTTGTGACAGCATTAAGAGGTGACATGCTCAAAATTGATTTGGACATTATGGAAAGGTACATATAAATTCAAAATGAAAAAATATTAAAGGAAAGACCTTTTAGTCTTCCAAGTGTACATTTGCTGATAGTAGTGTCATGTTGAGACTAGAAAAGTTTTTAAATGAAATGTGCAGATATGAATTCAGTAATTGTGTTATGATGTGTTTATTATTTTCCAAAATTCTGATAGATGCCTAACAAAATTTCTGTACATCCCCTGGAACAGTTGTTACTGCTAAAACAAAACTATTTCAGGACACTCACAAACAAAATATAAATACACTAGCAATGCAAAATGCCCATTTAGTAAAATGGAAACAATGGTAATTCCGTCTGTTTCAATCATATCATGCATTTATGTATCTTGCTGCTTTTGTTCATTGAAGCCCTCTTATGGACACCGGATGACATTACGTCCAGCCAAAGACGGATGACAGATACATATAAAAAAAAAGTATTGCACTACTGATGGATTTTACATAGTCAACAGTATTAAATAAGTTAAAACTACATTTAAGGCTTCAGAAAAACTGCAAGTTTTTAGACAACTTCACATAAGAGTAAACTTGTTCAGCGAGATGTAAAGCATACTTTTTGCTGTTTTATTAATCACTCCACTGTCCTCATTGACGAAATGTATCCTCGCTGGCAGAACACACGGATGTTTAGAAATGAAACGCCTCTTTCCCCAGCTGTTGGCACCCCTTGCCACACCCTTCAATGCTGATTGCTCCTTTGATTACATTTAGTTTTGGTATGATTAATGGGTCATCTCGAATCAAAATGTAATACATTGAGCAGCTGCCAAGAGAAATGCAATACGTTTGCTTTACTTTTAGTTATGACACACAATCTATGGACATTAATTAAAATGAAATAACCTTCTGTATTGCATTTTAAACTAGTGTAAATCAATCAATCGTTTGTTTGATATGTTTTTATTTATGACACAATATAAATGTGCAACAATTAAATGCAAAACATGCATATGTATTGCATTATAATGTAGGTAACATGCTGGGTTGCATTTCATTTTGGCACAATAGCCTTCACTAAAATATAATAACTAGAGGCCTCAATTGGGACTTTTTCCTATATGCACTAATATTTATTGTATTTTATTTTATATAATATAATAATGTATTTATAATACTCTTTTTTTATTTTGGAGATGCAGAACAATTTAGCAAAAACATCAGAGCAGCAATCAAAGAAATATGAGTGGTAGAATTTTGGCTGAAATTTAACATATATTTTATAGGCTTGTCCGGGTACTATATGAGTATACAGTATATATTATGAATAATTGTATGCATGTCAGAAAATGACTGTGGCACAATAATCCATTGCCCTGTTTGTAGTTGTTCGTTTTATTTAGTGCAACAGCATGAGAGACAATTTTATGGCTGATCCATTTTACAGAACTGCTTTTTATTCTTTGTTTTCTAGGACTGTCCTTTATAATTTGAGAAAGTTCTTACTTGCTGATGTTGCCAAGGAAACTGACAAAGAAGGCAAGTATAATATAAAAAAGTGAACAGATGTTTAAATGTGGGCCTTGTGTACTCTGTGCTGTAATTAAGGTGTTCAGCAGACTAATGTGCACCCCAGCATACAAATTAGGCTTTCAGCTTGGATACGGCTCATATCCAAATGCCACCATTCCCAGCTTTATTAAAATCCAGCCTTCCAATGTACAGGACAATGTTGCTCTGGCGGGATACAATTCTCTTCTTGTTTCCATGTGTCTTCTTGTTGGGCTTTACATTTACCTTGTCTAATAACAAAGAAAAAAAAATTATTTCCAATTTCAGGAAATTTTAACAAAGTGGCACAATTATATTTCCCGCCAAGTACCTCAAACTGTATTCACTTTTTAATTTTTTTCTGTTCTTCCTAAAAACTAGAAAACATGAAAAACAACATTTTAGACTAGCAAACATTTTTACTTCATATTTTATTACTGTTGCCAAACAGTAATCAAAATCGTATTATGTGATATCATCTACTGTTGAATTTCTCTTGCACTATTATACCATATTGAGGATTACTTGTGTTCTGTTCTGTGTATCGTATTGCATTGACCCTTTTTTTGACACCCACTGCACGCCCATCCTACAGGCAAAGGGGTCTCTCTTTGAACTGCCTTTCCCAAGGTTTCTTCCATTTTTTTCCCCATCAAGGGTTTTTTTGTGGGGAGTTTTTCCTTGTCGTCTTAGAGAGTCAAGGCTGGGGGACTGTCAAGAGGCAGGGCCTGTTAAAGCCCATTGCAGCACTTCTTGTGTGAATTTTGGCTATACAAAAATAAATCGTATTGTATTGTACTGTATTGTAAACGTATTAAAGCAATATTGCTAAACGCCACTTAGAGCTGTGATATGAATGCCCCACATTTTATTTAGTATAAAAAATGACAGGTTAAAAGTTATGTTTTATTGAATCGTGGTTATAATTTGCTGAGCGTTTGTGGTCCTTAACTCCGATAACAATGGTCGACACTACCAACTAAACAGATTTACCGGTAAACTCTGCTTATACAGTGGAACCTCGGTTCACGAACGTCTCGGTACACGTACAACTCAGTTTATGACCAAAAAGTTCGCCAAACTTTTGCCTCGGTTCACGACCACACACTCGGTATACAAACAAGCCAGTTTCCCTTTCGGTTTGTACATGTTCAGTCTCTCCCTGTGCATTTCCTGTGCAGCGAACAAGAGAGAGAGAGCACACACACACACACAGGCAGCGCGAGAGAGACAGACGCTCACACACAGGCAGCCCAAAAGAGGTGCGCACACACACAGGCAGCACGAGAGAGTGCCACACACACAGGCAGCGCGAGAGAGCACCACACACACACACACAGAGGCAGCGCGAGATGCAGACACACAGTCAGTGCGAGAGAGAGCTGGACGCATTAAGGTAGGAAGGCAGTTAAAGAATTCACTGGGTTTGATTTTGTTTTCACTTCTGTTTCCAGCGATCTGTTCGTAGCGTGCATTGTTGCAATGTTATTTTTCTTGGTGGTTTATTAAATTACGGATTTTTTCAAATGTTCATTTTTTTCCCTGTGCTTAAAACTCATTAAAAGTGTTTTTAGCCAGCGGTTGGTAGCGCTATAGCGCAAACTATTGCAGTGTTAGTTTTCTTTGTTGTTCAAGGTTTTCTCAGTGTTATTCAATGTTTTTACATTTAGTTTACTATTACGCTGTGCATTTTATGGTTTAATTAACTATATTTGTGCTTAAAAACTTAAAAAATATATATATTTACATACAATTCGTATGGTCTGGAACGGATTAATTGTATTTACATACAATCCTATGGGGGAAATTGCTTAGGTTCACGACCAAGTCGGTTTATGACCAGAGCTTTGGAACGAATTATGTTCGTGAACCGAGGTTCTACTGTGTGTGTGTGTGTGTGCTTTAAACTGTGGACTTACCTTATTTGTCCTTCAAGTCAATTTTATATGAAAATATATAGAATGATTTTTTTCACACTCGGGGGCCTTACTAAAGATTGGCAGCCCAAAATATCATTTTAAAAAATTGTATTTAATTTATTAAAGCTTCATAAATACTGTATATCCATCCATCCAACACAGGGTCACGGGGGTCTGCTGGAGCCAATCCCAGCCAACACAGGGCAAAAGGCAGGAACCAATCCCAGACAGGGTTCCAACCCACCACAGTTCATAAATATATACTAATGCCAATTACCATACACAGGCAGATCAAGAGCAGCAAACATGAGATGATCGTCCACATATTCTATATATTTGTGATTAACTAACCATAGGGATGGGTAATAGAATAAATTTAAAAATATTTGTTATCTCTTGCCCTACTTGCACCTTCAGCACCTTTTCTTCGTATCCTCATGTGTCTGAACCTCTCTTGACCGGTTCTCCGTCTTTTGAGCACGTTACTGTTCAACCTGCTTCTCAGACAATGTCAGTATTTTCAAGGTGCCTTTCTTACCTTCTGTCTGCTTTCATACTTCCCATCTTTGAAGACGACTCTTCACATTCCTCCAACGTTATTACTTTCTGTCTTGTGTCTCACACTCATGATCGTGACACTAACTCCAAACTGACCATTGAGATTGTTTGTAGAGACTGGACACACACAGAGACCTTAGCATTTTGTTATATAGTAGATTTTCAACTCAAAGGTGAGTTTAAGGTGAGTTTAAGGTGAGTTTACAATTACAAGAAAATAATGTCAATGCGTCTACCCTGCTTGGGCTGTTAAGTTCATTCTAATAGTTGAGATCACTGGACCAATAAAACAGTTGTGATAAGCCCCAAAAACAAGAAAACCAAAACCAGAGAAAAGCCCTAAAGAATTTAACTTCAATAATTTATTACTAAAGTAAATTAAATAAAAAAAAAACAATTTGGAAAATTAATCAAGAGATTCACTTTTTCTGATAATAATTAACCAATAATTAAATTAGAAAATAAACACTTTAAGCATATGAATGCATGACTTGACATTTGGATTATGTAACAATGGGTAACATGAGATTTTTTTCAGGGACTTCTGGATATTGTTTGCTGTTCTGCATTGTTCACCATAGTCAGACGTTCTATTAGAAACTTTGTTATCTCCATTCTGCATGAAAATGTGAGATCTACACTACAAAGTACTTATAAAAAAAAAAAAACATACTTTATGGATGAGTTTACTTTTAAAATGGCAAAGATGGACTTTGTAATCAAACGTTCCTAGTCCCCTGAAGTAACAAAATACAATGAAAGAGCTTAAACCTGGATGTAGTCAGGCATCATGGTGGCACCTGAGCATGTTCAAACATAAACACTGGTAAGCTGGAAACGCTTTCTTTCTGCGTAAGAGAAATTCAACTACCTTCCTTTAATGGGAACAAATTAGTAAAGAAAAGATAAATTAGTTTGTAAGCTTTAAGTTGGAGTGTTGCCAGGCTGCTGAAATGAGAATAAGGGCTTTGAAGTGTACTTCTAGGGAGCGGCCAAGCATTATTTGCCTTTGGCCTTTCTATTTTGAATGAGTAGGATACAACAAGTTTTTCTTTTACATATATTTCTGGTGAGCTTCTTCTTCCACCTTACCATGCCACATTTCATTGAAAGGTCAATTTTCAGCATTGTATTTAGTTTTTTTAGTTTTTTTTTATTTTAAATGACAGTACAGTTGATCTCCACTGTAGTGCAGTGTGTGTTTTAAATAGTCTTTGTTTATTATCTACTATTCTATATAATAAAACACTAAGAACTGTGTGTCCAGTACCTCAGAGCAATCAAAGCTTGGCTTTGGTGTGATTGGTCAGTTTGGCCTTGGTGACTTGACAAAAGAAGCGCGAGTGTGAGACACATGAGTGAAGGAGTGAAGGTGCACACTGTGAGAGACGCATGTAATAAACCGGTTACAGAAGATGAGAAAGGCACTTCGACAGTAATGACATAGTCTAGAGGTAAGCTTTCTGAGAACACGCCTGACAGAGGTTCAGACACACGTGAATACAGAGGAAAGGTGCTGAAGGTACACACAGGCCAAGAGATGGCAAATATTTTTAAATTATTCTACTGCATCACCTATCCTTGACTGGTACCATGGCTAGTTCATGAATAAAGTGTAGCTTTGCTGTAAGGAGGGGCTTTCTTCAGGCAGCGCCTTACTCTAGTTGTAATAGTAATAATAATAGTATTGTCATGTGTACAGTAAAACTCTTACTTCCGTAGTTAATAAAACAAAGAGCAGTTTTGCAAATTTTAGAAATCCTTTTTGTTGATTTTGCAGTGTATTATGGTGTGTACTATCAGCTGCTTCCCATGTGTAAATGGGAGTAATTGGTTATTTGGTTGGTTAATCTTAGTAGTTAATATTTAACATGAACAAATAAAACTAAGAAGCTCAAAGCTTTTTTACATCAGCAAAGTCAATAACTGTGCTAAAAGCCTACAAGAGGGAACTAAAGTTGACTTCATTCCATCTGCACCTTCCAGTTCCACCTGCATTTAAGTAATCAAAGTAATGATTTGGACCGCTGATGGACATGCAGATATAAAGTATTTTTTAAGTGTTTTATTTCTCTTTAGGAAACTCCAAGTGTAGCAGATGCTTCAGCACCTTCAAATTTAGCCAAGCAACAATAAACTGAAAGCCAAGTGAATGCCAGTTAAATCAGGGGACTATTTGCCTGCAGAATGGATATTCCAAAGCACTTTATATTGCTGTCCTTTGTCCCTTATTCCCCTCCTCTATGCTTTTATTTTTTTGCCTTTAGATTTGACAGTAGAAATGTTAGGCAGCAATAGCAACAACTATACAGTAGTTTGTTGTCATTGAAAGGGACATTTTCTGTGTTCTTTTCTGTGTAACCAACACTTCATATGACCATGACATCTACCGTGAAGAATATGAGATTATGTGATTCTTTTTACTGTAGTATTTCTGTGTAAGATAATCCTATTTAATGATAAGATGTTTGCCAAATACTTTTAATCTGTCCAGATAATTTATTACTTTTCATATCCATATGAGGTATAGGTGAGTGTGATGGACTAACTAAATCAGTGTTTCTCAACCTGATGGGCACTCTAGATGGGCCATTAGCTCAAATTAAAAAATAAACAAATCAGCCATCAGCTCAAAGTTTTAGAGGGCTACTGAGTGTAAGTGAGACATTTTTCTTCTGCGTACTGAGGAATTAGAAAACTGACACGAGTCCAATTACGAGCAGCCCATAGTCTGATATACGTTACACTGCAAACGTCATTATTCATATTCATTAAGAAAGCCAATGAACATGGTTCATGAAGTTTCTCAAATGCCCTGTAGCATCACCTCCTCTCTATAAAAACTTCCCAAAAAACTGAATCAAACAGGAATGTTAAGAGAACTGACAACCCTGATTTTCTGAGGTGTAGATTTCCTTTTACCGTGCAGCATGGTGAGTAGCAGCCATTGTGCTTTGTCTGCAGTTTGGTACCACCAAACAAAAACATGAAGCTTTCAGGTATACAGACATTTGTATACAAAACATGCTACTCACAGGACTAAATCATTTAATTTTTTTAAATGAAAAGACTAAAATCTTCAGGCTTTACAAAATTCATTCTAGCGTCTTTGTACAATAAGACAGCAGGCACTTGGGGCTTCATCTCATTGCTTATCGAATGGCGAAATATGAAAAAGCTCCCACAATTGCAGAACAGCTCATCTTGTCTTGTGCTATGGATGTGTGCACCAAAATTGAACTCCAACACATTTCTCTCTGCACTCGCCCCTGATTTCGACAAACTTAGAAATTCAGAGAAGACCAAGTTACGCATTAAAAAATGGATACTAAATATGATTCAGTATTGAACACCCATGTGTCAAGTTATTTTTGGATGAGTGCTGTGTGTATCTCACCTACTGTATTATGTATTGTATTTAAATGTTGAGTATGTATTTACTGTTATATGTTAATGTGTGCCATTCAGAGGAAAATGTTGGCTAGTTTATATTCAAACTAGCTGTGTAAGCGCATGCTGTAAAAAGCACGGGGTCCTAGAAACTATTGAAATCGTCAGAAAAAAAATTGAAATGTCTGGGCATCTCACTCCTAAGACGTTTCGTTTTGCCAAATTGCTTGCATCGCTTTTACAATAGCGGTGGAAGGAAAAGTAAAAGGGATACCATTTTTCTGATGTTAGTGGCTAAGCGACTTTATCATTCCTCAGAGGTTTCATTTTGCTGATATGCTGGCCCCGCTTGTGTTATTAGCGGCTCAGCGAGTTTTCTGATTCCTCAAAATCTTACCCCGGCCCTTAACCTCGACTCCACTTCTCACTTCCGGGCCGGGCAGACACTCACACTTCCACATGTAGACGTTTATATACTGTATAAGATTACTGCTAATAAAGGGTCTTCACTAAACAAATAGAGATAAAACTGGGTCCCAAGGACAAAAAGATTGAGAACCACTGGGCTGAACTATTCTCTGTTCTCATGATTGTTACAGAACAATGTATTTTAATGCCATGTTATGCCTTTATAAGTTGCAGTCATTCCACATTTATAAGGATTTGCCATTATGAAATGAGCTGTTCATATGCATTGCTTCCTCTGATCTGTTGTTATTAAGATGTCCATTGGAACCATTGTAGTGGTGAACTCAGCTATTCTTATTCTAAAGATAATTCCCCAGCATTATACTTTCCAAAGTGTTTGATTTAGTTCTGTCGTGTCACTGCAGATTAAGGACTCCCTAATGTGCACTGCACAACCAAGTGGAGGAATAAAGAGTATGATGTCCAGCACAGCATTAGTTTTACACGCACAGTGTGTCAGATGGCAAGAGAAAGCAAAAATATAGTCAAGGGAAAAAAAACGGTTAGCAGACAGATGGGGCAGAAATAAAATCGAGGGAGCAGGTGAAGACTTCAGCTGTAAAGAGGCCAAAAGTCAAAGCACAGATGGAGCAAAAGCAAAGTCACTTCAAGATAAAAACAAAAAAAAATTAGACGCTAAACTCAATGGATGAGCACTGAGCATCTGCATTGAGCTTACTTAAATAATAAGACAGATAAAGCACATCACTCATAGATGACAGCGAGTTTATTGACACCAGGCAGCACTAAGCAGGAGAGCTGGTGATGGAGAAATGTCACTGTGGAGGAGAGGTACTTGACAGTCAACTTGGTACAGCTCAGCATGCTTCAGCAAGCAGTCCAGGTGCCAAACCTGAAATATTTTTTTATATTTTATGTTTATTTTATGTTCAAAGTCTCTATTCTCGATTGAAGTGTAATAAATTTAATGCATATTATACCAGGTGGTCCTCAAGTCAAAAAAAAATAATGGAAGAATGGCTGTGTTAAAGACTCCTGCTTTTAATGTATAAAACCTTAAATGGTCAAGCTCTGGCTTACTTATCTGAACTTATCATTACTTACTAAACTGAGCATACATTAAGATCTCAAGATACCGGTCTGCTTATGATTTCAAGGAATAATAAAATAACAATGGGGGTCCAGCTTTTAGTTCTGCCTGCTACTGTAAGAGGTGCCCATTCAGTCTTGGGTTTCAAATCCCATTAGAAGACTCACTACTTCAATTTAGCATACCCTGACTAGAGCTGCTGATTAGCTGTACAGACTGCATCTCTGTTGTTAGTCATTAGCACTAAAACATAAGTAATATGATAGTTTTAATTTGTTACTAACCCTCACCTATTCTTATTTTTTTTATTAATTTTATTACAATCCATACAAAACAATCAAGTTTTTACAAAAAGAAGAATTGAGTTAAGAACAGATCGATCCCCACCCCTGAGAGAGAGAGCAAGCCAAACGGCGTAAAATTTAAGGCTTGTAAACATGCCTAAATTAATAAATTCTCTGTGCTTTATAAACTTATTTTAAAATATTACTGATTAGATCCTGCCATGTTTTGAAAAAAGTCTGTACGGATCCTCTAACTGAGTATTTGATTTTTTCCAATTTCAAATAGTATAACACATCAGTTTCCCACTGACTTAAAAGAGGAGAGTTTGGGTTCTTCCAGTTTATCAGAATGAGTCTGCGTGCCAACAGTGTAGTGAATGCAATCACAATTTGTTTGTCTTTCTCCACTTTAAGCCCCTCTGGAAGAACCCCAAACACAGCTGTTAATGGGTTAGGAGGGATTGTGAGTCCAAGGCTGTCTGAGAGGTAATTAAATTTTTTTGTCCAGAATAATGTTAATTTGGTGCAGCCCCAGAACATGTGACCCAGTGAGGCTGGAACTTGGTTGCAACATTCGCAGGTTGGATCATGTCCTGGAAACATTTTGGAGAGTTTTAGTCGAAACAGATGTGCTCGATATATAATTTTGAGATGTATAATTGTATGCTTTGCGCATGTGGAGCTCGAGTGAATTCTCTGCATTGCTACTTTCCACTCCTTTTCTGATATATAACCCTCACCAATTCTGTTTCTCTTCTCTGTACTTAAATGTGGCACTTGGTGTCACTGCCCTACTACCTGCATAAGGAAAAGTCATCTGTGATGGAGGAGCACTGAAAACATCGGGTAGAAGGGTCCTTTCATCCGATTGGCTGGCCCACCACTGACTCAGTTGTGGAATGGCCAATAGGGGGAGGCAACTCGATGGCCAAGGTCTCCAGGACTCTGAACAAATCTACAGTATTATGTGATATCATCCGCTCTTGCATTTTGCTCTGTACTTGTACTATTACTATTGTACTATCGTATTGTATGGAGGATTACTGTGTTCTGTGAATTGTATTGTATTTACCATCTCTTTTTATGACACCCGCTGCTTGGCCAGCCTACTTGTAAAGGGGTCTCTCTCTGAATTGCCTTTCCCAATTTTTTTTCCATTTTTTTTCCCTACAGGGTTTTTTTTGTGAGTTTTTCTTGTCTTCCTAGGGAGTCAATGCTGTCAAAAAACTTGGGCTTCTAAAGCCCATTGTGTCACTCCTTATGTGATTTTGGGCTATACAAAAATAAATTGTATTGTATTAAATGTCACTTCCACCTTTAGTGCAAGTCATGGTGACAAGGCCAGATGTTCCTGCTGCTGCTGTCCCTCTGTAAGCTGCTCTTTTACATTTGTTCCTTTCGGGTCTTCACCTTTGCACCTGCTCTTCTAATGAGTGACACAGATGGTGAGTAAAAATTGGAAAAAAACAATGTGAAAATTGAACAAGCCATTTATTAACACCTTTGTTTGTACTTTGTTAGCCATTATGGATGCAATGAGAAGTCAAGCAAAATGACACCTTTTATTGGCTAACTGAACAGATTACAATAACTTTACACCTGAGTTTTTAGTTAGCCAATAAAAGGTGTCATTTTGCTTGACTTCTCATCATAACTTTGTTTAAATATTATTGAAAATTATTAAACCTTTAAATATTGTATTCAGATGAGCTTCTTTGAAGAAGGTTGCAATGAATAAATGAAATTCAGACATTCGTTCACTTCACTCACTTTCACTCAGGTTTAAGAGTTTGACTTGAAAATTTTAGCTTAAAAGAATTAAATATAGAAATACAATTACAAACTTGATTTCAATCTCTTGTCACTATATTATTAATTACAACTTGAACTAAGAATCATTTATTTTGAAATTTGTGCTGATTGTCTGTTATAGAGACAGCTTTCTTCATTTGTCATGAATTTAAAATGTATTAATAATTATTATTTGTATTTTGTTTATAAATTGAAAATACAGTATCTCATTCACAGCGGTAATAATGAATGAATCGCAGAAATGTTTAGAAACTTTGTCAAACTCAGCAAAATACATTGAAGTCAATAGAGAAGTAGGAATCTGAACTAGTTTTGAGTGGAGTTTAATGGTGCAACTGTCTTTTAACTTTCTTCTTTGAGATAAAATGAATTGACTTAAATATCAGAACAGGAAAATGTCTTGCAAACAGTGGCAACAATAGCAGTAAGTGTGAATTCACAATGACTTGCTCCCTGAGATTTCATAGCAGGTAGCTCATCTCTCTCGAACTGAAAAGTACGGTTTGTATTTTTTCCCCCCGATGCACTTGTCTCTCACTGCCACTGTGACCAAATAACCACAACAGTAAAGGACAACTTTACTGGATTCTTCTTTAGTGGATTCTTCACTCCTTCATGTTTGCCTCAACTGCACAGCATTCTGGGTAATACTATTAAAAGGGTAGGCTCAGTATTTCAGACAGGTCTCATACAAGTCAATACAAAAACACTTAATACACATTTCCAGTGTCATTCTGTTGCTGTTTTTATGTTTAAATGTATTAAACATATTCTGCTCATTTTTAGCATGCCAGTAAAACAGTTCTGATATAATCCCAACCTCAAGTACAATTTTATCCGGTGTTAGTGGTTGATTCAGCATACCACCCATTACTAGGATCAGCATTGTATATTTTGGGGCGCTGGAGGAGGGCTACCTACAGCAGGCCTTACAAAGCATCATGGGGTGCTGGAAAAAAAAAGTTCATCAATGCCAGCTGTACAGTGAGTTTTCAGGAAAATGTTCTGTCAACAAGGTCATTGCTGGTGTTATGCCTATGATGGTGGTGTCATCTGCAAAGTACAGCAGGGGGACTCAACACACTACTCTGTGGAGTGCATGTGCTGAGGCTCAGCATGGAGGACATGATGCTGTCAGTCCATAAATCCTGAGGTATGTTGGTTAGGGAGACCTATATTTGATGGCAGAGGGTGGCATTGAGTCCTAAATGGATGTTTGCTGGTATAACAATGTTAAATGCTGAGCTGTAGTCTATGAAAAAGGAGTCTGGCATAACAGTTTTCATTATCCAGATGTGCCAGAAATCCTATGAATTGCAAGGGTTTTACCAACCTCTGTGCACAGGTTGTGACCGTAATGAAAAACTGACAGTTTTATTCAAACTCTGAAAGATTAAAAGTCCCTCGTATTGTGGTTTCTTTACCTGCTGCTGCAGGATCAAGGTAAGGAATTGAGGAGGATTATAATGTACAATGAAGAAGGCGCAGTTCATGACTTACTTGTCAAAGCAGCAAAAACCTAAGAAAGGTAAGTTATGTTTAGTATTATATGTAATGATGACCTGTATTTTATAATATTCTTGTTTATCACGGCGTGAGAAAGTGGTAATGTGCTGCATGTTGGTTGGACATGCAAGTGAAAATTTCACATGACAATACTAGTATTGCAGCAAAACATAAATTACATGTATGTTTCCAAAATAAGCCAGATACAACATTTCTGACCAAATATTTGAAATCTTTCAATATGACAACCACAAATTTAATGTGTAGATTGCTAGGAATATAATCAGAAAAGACATAATACATAAGATAAAGATAAAGATTACAATAGTATCCACAAACTTGGACAAACTAGGTGAACACTGTTGACTTCTATACCCTTTCTCTGGTGATGTCATGCACCACGCACTTTTAGCTGATAATACATTTTATTTATAATTTGGGTCTATATTGTTACCTAAAAATGTAATGAAATTTTTCTTTCTCTTATTCAAGGTTTTTTATCACACCATCAAATTCTGCATTAGAAATCTTTTTTCCAATATCAACCCTACAAAAATTGCCCTTTTTTAATTTAGCCTCAGGGAAACCTGGAAACATCAAACAGGTTCCATCTTTTGGTAGGGCCTCGACAAACTGCTCGTTAATCCAAGCTTAATTTGAAGCGGTGGTAGCAGCATTTTATCTGGATCCACCAAGCTGTGGCCTTTTTTCCTTCTGAGCCCAATGACAGTTCTTGGCTCTCCTGTCCAACTCACAGATAAAATATGAGCATTGTGTATCCCCTGAGCGCCAACCCAGTGAGACCCACAGAACCTTTAGGTCCCCACATCTGAATCAACAGTGGTCATTGTAGTTAATAAGAGTTAAAAATAATAACTGTTTTGCTTTAAAATACTGTAGATTTTATTATTAGAATATCTTAATTCAAATAATAGTCATTAAAATATGTCATGTCATTTTCTAATCTGCTTAACCCAGCCCAGGCTCATAATTGGATGTCTGGACTCTGTCCCAGCTAACATAGGGCACAAGGCAGGAACAGAGAAAGGAAAAAACCCTGGCCAGGGTGCCAGTCCATTGCAGACCAACTTAGCGTCCACAGTTCACTTAACTTGCATATATTTATACAATGGGAGGAAATCCACACAAACAGAGAGGACCTGGAACACCAATCTTGGTCTCCTTACTGCAAGGCGGTCATGCTACGACTGGAGCAACCATCAATAAAATATTAATATTTGAAAATGTACAATATATCACAGAACGAATAAAGAAAAGTATAATTGACAGCTAAAAAGAGTGTTTTGTGTAAAAAGTTACATAACGGAGAAAAATGGTTTTCATTTCTGAATTCAGCACCTAAAACAAAAAAAATACAAATCACATGAAAAAATTAAAACAATATTTTCATTGCATACCTGTACAGTAATCCCTCCTCGATCGCGGGGGTTGCGTTCCAGAGAACCCCACGCGATAGGTGAAAATCCGCGAAGTAGAAACCATATGTTTGTATGGTTATTTTTATATATTTTAAGCCCTTATAAACTCTCCCACCCTCTTAACATTATTAGAGCCCTCTAGACATGAAATAACACCCTTTAGTCAAACGTTTAAACTGTGCTCCATGACAAGACAGATGACAGTTCTTTCTCACAATTAAAAGAATGCAAACATTCTTCAAAGGAGCGCCGTCAGGAGCAGAGAATGTCAGAGAGAGCGCTCGCTAAGAAAAGCAAACAATCAAAAAATCAATACATGCTTTTTAGTATACAGAAGCACCGCGTTAAAGCGGCATTTTGTAGAGGAGCGTCCATGTCCTTTGTGCAAACAGCCCCTCTGCTCACAACACCTCCGTCAGGCAGAGAGAGTGAGAAAGATAGAGAGAAGCAAACAATCAAAGCACCACGCGGGAAGCATATCGTATATCATTGAGGAATTTTAGTTAATATGTAATACATGCTCTGATTGGGTAGCTTCTAAGTCATCCGCCAATAGCGTCCCTTGTATGAAATCAACTGGGCAAACAAACTGAGGAAGCATGTACCATAAATTAAAGACCCATTGTCCGCAGAAAGCGGCGAACCAGCGAAAAATCTGTGATATATATTTAGATGTGCTTACATTTAAAATCCGCGATAGAGTGAAGCCACGAAAGTCGAAGCGCGATATAGCGAGGGATTACTGTATTATGATCCCATAAAACAAACTCCACTGGATTGATTGCTTAACTCTCTTAATTTCCTCACACAAGTACTCGCCTCTATGAGAGTCGCAGCCAATTCAGACACCCTTAAGACCTACCACACAGCTAACTTGGAGACTGTAGCCATGAAACCTCCTCAGTGATGCTGCATGATTCATGAAGCCACAGTCTAATTTGAGCTCACCCACTTCTTTACATGAAGCAAACAAAACAAGGAAATGAAAGTACAGGGAGAAACCAGATTTGTGGCAGCATCTTCCTGACAACTTCTTGTTCTATCATCCCAAATTCTGTGTCTTGAGGTTTGAAGTCCTCAGCTAGCTCATATGAATAAGTTTAACAGACATCAAGCTCTGTTTGAGTAACTGCTGCAACTAATGAAAAGCATGAAGCATTTTATAAACAGTAGGAGACCATTCAGTTGTCAAACTCATATGGTTAGGTTAGGTCAGGTCAGGTTGGGGAGTATGCTCTAGTAAAAGTGTGTTGCCTCACCCACCACACATCGAAACAGCTCGGGATCCTGGTTGGCAGCCCCCAAAGCAGACACATGATCCTGTCCCACCCACGGAAACAGCCAGGTGTTACGTGGGCATCCCCTTGGCCTGGTCCAGCTGCTCGGGTCCTCAACAATGAGGATCCTGTGAGCCAGATCAGCCTCAGGGAATCACCCCACAAGGCTGTAGTGCCACAACTGATGCTCTCTAATAATGCGGGTAATGTGCCTCATTCAGAACTCTGTGAGCAACTGCTCGATCAACACAAAGTGAAACCAGTGGTACCCTAGGATTCTCCAAAGACACACAGTACCAAAGGAGTCCATGTCAATAGCTGAACAGGAAGCACCAGGACTCTAAAGAACCTTGAACCTTTGTCCTTTTGCACAGATATCGGGAGTGCCACACACCCCTTTCTAGCAACCTCATGATCCCCCATGCTCTCCTAATCCATCTACTGAGTTCATGGTAACCAAGGTAAGTAAACCTCTCGACACAGTTGACACTCTGTTGTAGACAGACACTGCTGATGGCTGTGCCAAAGAAATCACTAAAGATCTGAATCTTGGTTTTTATCTAGGACACTTGCCAGTCCAGACACTCAGACTCCTCACTCAGTCTCTCGAGAGCCCCGATCAGAGCCTCCATTGACTCAGTGAAGATTACAGCATTGTCGGCAAAATCAAGATCAGTGACTTGCTCTTCACTAACAGCCGCTGGGTCCCATGACCCTGCCTAAAACCCAGTTCATGCAAGCATTGAACAGGGTAGGAACAAGAGCTCACCCCTGATGAACCCCAGCATCGGCTGGGAAGGACGCAGAGATTCTGCCTCCACTCTGCACAGCACTCACAGTACCAGTGTACAGGCTGGCCATGACATCCAGCAACTTTGAGGGAATCCTGCAAAGTCTTAGTATGTTCCACAGGGCAGCTTGATCAACCGAGTCAAACTCGTTATGAAAATCGACAAAAAGTCTGCAAAGAAACTGCTGATATTCACATTTGTGTTTGATGAGAACCCTCAGTGCCAGGATGTGGTCGATGGTAGACTTCTTAGGCATAAAACCAGACTGCTCTGGTCGCTGGTAGGTAAGCAGGTGATCACAGATCCTATTGAGGATGACCATACAAAGGACCTTACCCTGCACTGAGTGTTATCCCCCGTAGTTGCCATAATCCAGGTGATCACTGTTCCCTTTCTAGATAGGGAAAAGTCCCATTTTCCAGTCAGCTGGGATGACGCCCATTTCCGAAATGGAAGCAAAAATTGCTTGGAATGCCAAGAGGACAGCCTGGAGAAGTTCGCCCTGAATACCACAGATCCCTGCAGCATTCCCTACCTTGAGTTGGTTCACCACCTGTGCAATCTCAGTGATACTGGGTGGTTCACAGCTAATTGGAAGATTATCCTCAAGAACCGTGGAACCAGAGATATCCAGCGTCCTAGCCAGGGGATCAGCTTTAAACAAAATATGGTTAGCTGATAGTTAATTTGTCCCTGCAGCTCAGACAATTATGTCATTTTTTAAAATCCATCAAGGTGTCCTCTTCACTTCGGGTCACACGCCACTTGTCTGTCTAACAGCTTTTTTTTTAAGCTATAAATTTTAAGCTAAAGAATTTAACCATGTGAAACAATGGTGAATAGAAGAATTCAATTCCTCAAAAAGATTTGCAGAAAAATGAAAGTAAATAAAATAACATCCACATCCACAGACAGAAGATGTTATGGGATTTTTTTTGTCAATTAGGTTTGTGTGTTTCATGGGTATATTTGTGTGGGAGAGATAAACCCAGCAATCTCTCACAAGCAGAGATTTCATGTCGTCGTAACCCTTTGACCATCTGATGTTTTGAATTTTATCAAGCCCAGCCCTGTGCAGTAATGTGTGGGAACCGATTCCTTCACACAAAAGAGAATCAACTCGCCTGGCATCTTCTTCATCTTGTGCATTCCAGTGTTTATTCAGGTGACATACTCTGATAATTTGCTTCCGTGCAGAAAACATTCAGCAGATAATGCTTATAAAAGAAGCCCAGATGTGGCAGGTGTTTAGAAGGATGAGCTTCTGTAATAGAATGAAAAGGCAAGTGGCTGAGCTTGTGTGTAGTGATTTGCAAATCCCAGTCTGGGCGCTTCCTCACTGGAACTAATGGAATGTGACTGAGAGGAGATGACTGAAAATGAAAGGCACTTCTTTGATTACATTAGGCTCTACAGCCTCACCCATGGCTTTAAATGATGGCATTCATGTTCGAATTGTAGAGGCAGGATGAAAAAAGGGCTGTGCTCTCTTGTGACTCTCCCATGGCAAATATGTGACCTTCAAGGGGTATTTAGGTTATTCAGAGACAACAGGAAAGGCTTGGCCACTGCATGAAATAAGCAGAATGTTCCTTTCAGACGTTTAATTGTATGGCATAGCAATAGTTAGCACAAATATCTTTAAAAATTAGACACACATGAGTGTGTGTGTGTATATATATATATATATATATATATATATTTGCAGTATGTATATATATATTCATATATATACAGCTGCAGTGGGCTGGCGCCCTGCCCGGGTTTTGTTTCCTGCCTTGCGCCCTACAGTATGTTGGCTGGGATTGGCTCCAGCAGACCCTCGTGACTCTGTAGTTAGGATATAGCGGGTTGGATGATGGATGGATGGATATATATACAGTATATATATATATATATATATATATATATATATATATAGTAGATATATATATATATAGTAGATATGAATGGACTGGCATCCTGACTGAGATGGACAGGGATTCCTTACCTGGCTGTTAGGTCATAATGGATGGACAGCATATAAGGACCTGTAATTCGGCCAGGATGGGTAGTAATCCTTATTCCAGCTGGGATAAAAAGATAATGGATGGAATGGGCAAACATGGGTGCCAGAGGCTGGAGGCAATGTCCCTTCAGGCTGGTCCCAGTTAGGATTCTCACTGGGTTTCATATAAGTCGGAATGTAGAAGAGCAGCCCTGTTGGGGTCATTAAATGTTGCAAGAGGGAGGTGTTGTGGGAAGACTAACCTGGTTTCTGTATGACCCCCAAGGTGTTCTGAATGAAGACTGTTATGACACCAGAAGCATCCCTGGGTCTGATTTAAAAAGAAGCCCACCACAGGAGTCAGGGGGCAATGGGCAACACTCACCAGGTGGGTGGTAGAAGTAGAAGAACATTGTGATTGTGTATTTATTGGCTGTGCTCACTTGGAAGGTTGAAGACAAATGAAAGTCCTTTACTTGAACCCAGGACTGCATTTAGTGATATTGTGTCTGTGGTTTTGGGGCTTAATGGCACCCCCTACTAGTTACGTATACATATATAAAGTAACTAGTAGGGGGTGGCACTGAGCCCCCAAACCAAAACACAGTTCCAGGTTCAAATAAAGGATTTTTAAATACAGTACAGCATATATTAGTGGTGTCCAACTCTGGTCCTGGAGGGCATCAATGCTCAGTGGCTGCAGGTTTTCCTTCTAACCCTTTTTCTTAATTAGTGACCAGTTTTTGCTGCTAATTAACTCTTTTGTCTTAATTGTTATAATTTTTTTTTAAGACTAAGACTTAATTTTTTCTTTTTTCCTTAACTAACAGTCAAAAAATAATGAGATTCGAAATGAGCCAACACATGACCAGCTAACCTGTGTCCATCAGACGATATCTGAAAATAATGAAAGGTGAAGGTCTCTGCTCAGGTACACAAAACATTTTGACAGAGCTCTTAGAAAAAAGCAAATCAACAGTTATTGACATGTCTGGTAGAATGAGAGCACCAACAAACCATGGAATTAAATAACGGGTTTATTTACCAACTAGAATTGGCTTCGAGTTAAGAAACCGGTTGGAGTGAAATTTCCTGGAGTTTGAAGGCCCGACTCAGCTGGTCATCTTTTGACTCACTTCATATCTCATTTTTGTTTGGCTGCTATTTAACTCTTTTAGGGCTAATTAATTTTTCTTCCTTTTGTCTAAGGGCTGAATATTTTTCCAAAAAACACAAAGTAATGGTTTCACACATAAATCAACATAAAATATTTATTTATGATAAATGTCCCTCTGTTTTATTTTCCAGGAGCTCCTACACTATGCATATTCACATACGTGTTTGTCCCATCACTCATAAGCTGAAAGGCACTTTATGGTAAAAAAAAAAAAACGATTTGAAGTAGTCAAGTGACTGCTAATCGTTAGGGTTTTCCAGCAGGCTGCATCGTTTTGGTGAAGTCCAGTTGCCAGTTTGCCTCCCACAGATTGATGTCCTCCCAGGGCAAACGTTTTCATTGGTGCGTCAGCTGCACGAGCGTGTCCAGCACTATGATCAGCTGATGCAGGCACCTGACTTTCGTTTTTAATTTCCAGATCACATGTATTAAAATTGGAGTTCAATAAGTCAGTGTCCAATTCAGCAATAATATGCAAAAAATAAAGAAATAAATAATATGCACAAAGTATTTTGCTTTACACATTTGCTTCGCTCTCTCACCTGATGTCAATGCCATTCCAGACGTTGCTTACTCTAGGCTACTCACACATGTACAGGGTTTTGAGATCAAGTCAATGAGTCTAACAGAGAGGGTCTACCTATAACGTAACTATGACTTTTATCAACATTTTCAGCTTTCTTTCGCCATCAGCCCCTGATATTCATCCTCAACCCCTTGTGTTGACATCCACCCTAAAAGAGTTAAGGAAAAAATAATCAATTCAGAGGACTGAGTCTTAAAAAACATGGCAAATAAAATGAAGGGAAAAGAAGTGAATTAACTGCAAAAATTGATGGAGAAAGCAGCAGGAAGGAAACCCCAATGCCACAGAAGCCCTCCAGGATCGGAGTTGGACACCCCTGATTTATATATTGTGACCAATCGCGCTGCACTTTACTTCTCTGGGGTGGGTTCAGCCTCAAAGAAAAATGTTCAAACAGTGATCAAATAGCAAAGAAGCCCACTGCTAAATAATTTAGGTTTACTATCTGCAGGTGGTGGCACGTACGGTAGTCTCATGTGGTTTGGAGGCTTTAATGCCTGCTTAGTTACGTGCTGTTCTGTTTCCCCTCTCTTCTGTCTGGACCACCTCTGGCTCCACTCCAGCCACTGCTCCTGTCTCACTGTAGCCGAACGCTCCTGAGGAAGACGTCTTTGAGTTCTTTTAATCTGAAGGGTGATCACTGGAGTAAGGTAGACAAGTTGTCAGGTTTGCTGTCTGTTTGAATTCATGCCCCAATAACTGAATAAAGCCCCAGTACTGTTCCCTCAAGGCCCAGAATTAAGGTCTCTTTGCTCAGTTCTCTACTGCCCGCCATTTTTGTGCAACCCAGAAGCTCAAATGCAACACCACACTGTACTTTGCAAAAATCTAAGACACATTACATAGTTCACAAAAATATTTGTCTTTGACAGTTGTTTTATGTCTTTTAGATTAACTTGGGGGCTTTGCTCACCGGGGCTCTGCACTATCCTCTTTGCGGTTCTGCTGCTCGCGTTTAGGGATGCAGATGTACAATTTAATCAGATTTTTATTTTCATGCGAATTGTTACATATGCATCAACACAACGTATAACTGCCCATGAATTTCAGTTCTTTCTCTCTATTAAATAAAACGACTTTTTCAAATGTTTGTCTCTGAAATTTGTTAGGGTTAACTGTTAACGTTTTAATCCGAATGTCATATCAAGATCTCCTTTGTTGTCTAATGTTATCCACGGAAGATGTACTACATTACCTTTCTTGGCATACATTCTTCTTTCTACAGTAATTTGTGTGTTGTAAGACCAGACAGTGTTAATGATTGTAGATATTCTTCGTGATATTTTAAGTTGTTGTTTTCACCACCGACTGTTTCAGCATACTCTATTGATACGCATTTAACCAATCTGCCATGTAACCGTTTGACATTTTTGGACGCATTTAACCAATCTGTTGTGTAACTGATTAACATTTTTGGCGTTAATTCATTTGACTTCATCGTTTCTCTGTGCTAGGGTACTCATTTCTTCTGTTGATAACACTTCGTGATGAAATTCTTCAATAAGATTTGGACATAATACATCTTCTTTAATTAGGAACTTAAAGTGAGGAAAACATTAAAATGTATAAGAGCTGAGAGCGCAGGAAGTGTGTCTGACAAAAGCATTCCCACAAATAAGAGTTGAGAGAACCGTGGTCTTGTTTGAAAATATTTGAGAGGAAGACGAGACTTGAAAAATTCTCAAGGCAAAAGTGTCCTCTCGCGGGACTTGAAAAAATCTCTCTTCCAAAAAGTCTTGTTGCGTTGAAGGATTTTTTTATATAATAGAGAGACATCTTAATAGAAAAGAGGATATACACTTATTAGAGTTCCAAACATTCCTTTCGATGAAACTGAAGTAATGAGATATTTGAATATCCTTAAAGAAAGAAATGAATATAGTAATAATGCACTTTCACCTTCAGAAAAGTGAGATCTTTGTAGGCACGGAGCCCAGTGCTTAACTAAAGGGCTATTAAGCAATGCCATCATGTGAAGGTTGAGTCAAAGTGATACAATGAAACAGAAACTGCTCTGTAGAGGAAATAAAACTGAGCGAGGGACCACCAGACGACAAAGGGGAGGTTAAGGTTTAACCTGAAAATCTTACACCATTACAAAAGTGAGTTTTGTGAGAAGACACAGGCCGGTCACCCTGCCTCATGAAGGTAAATCCTAAATAGAGGTGTTTCTAGATTGTCCATCTAGGCTCTTCTACAGAAGCACAAACACACAGGCAAGTTTTAAGGATGGGAGACACAGTGACCTGCCACGGAGGCCGAGGGCCGCAAATGACAAATGCTGTCCTTCAAGTTTACTTCTCTTCAAAACTGAAAGATATTCAATGCAGAACTGGCAGAATTCACTGGAACTCTGGAACAGCCACCTACATTCCAGAGAAGTCCTGTCAGAAGGGGTTTTTATGGAAGAATTTTAGACAAAAAGCCATTCTTCTTAGGTGGAAATAAAGGCAAGTGACTCACCTGCACATGAAAATACAAGGACTAGGGGCCACAGTGCACAAAAATACCACAATAAAGTTCCTTTCTCACTCTCTCTTCTGCTGCCCCAAACTCCTCCCTTACAAGCACCGTCCTCTTCCACCCGACTCCGGCTCCCGAGTGGAGTGAGGCGGCCTCGTTTATACAGCACCCGGAAGTGCACCAGGTGCTCCCCAATTAACATCCAGCAGCACTTCTGGGTGTGGCGGAAATGCTGCAAGCAAGTTCAGCTCCTCTTCTGGCAGCACTTCCAGGTGTGGTGGAAGTGCTGCATAACCCAGTTCTGGAGCTACCCAGATGTCCCCTGGTGGTGGCCATGTCACTTCACAGGGTTTAGCTCCCCAGGTCCGTGGCCCCCATAAAATGCAGGGTGGCTGCCCTCTTCTATTCCAGGGAAGACATTGCCCTTCTCCTGGTCCTTCCCTTCTCGCAGCGTCCCGGTGGGGCAAGGTCCCTGGACGTCTGTCGCAACGTTTATATATAAGATAGCTTTCCAAACAATACTGAGATTTGAAGGCGTCCTTAATGCTCCCTTTACCTTCACTTGTGGGCCTCTGACTTCACATACCAGCAGTTCACCATCTGCAAGTTTTAAAATTTGTGTCAAATTTACACTTCTGTCTTGCTGAAAATCATATTTTTATGTAACAGCTGGCATCAGTGTTATTAATATTCTGCAGAATTTTCATCTTTTCTCTTTTCCAGTCTCTCTCCATCTCTCCAAGACAACATGTCTCCTGCTTCTTAATTCAGGCAGGCAGTGTGGCATACTGGTTAAGATTTGGGACTTTGGACTTCCACTAATATCTCCGTCTTACCATAAGCCTGTACTCCGACTGGAAAAACAAATGAAATGTAACCAATTGTATCTCAAATGCTGCAAGTCACCTTGGATGACAGGAACAGCCCGATAATAAGTAATAACAATAAGCAAGGAGTAATAATTTCTTGAATCCTCTCAGCCGGAGGCTTACACACAATCCAGGTATGGCTTGAATTGGACTATGCGTGTGCAGCTCCCTGTGGCCCTAAATCAGAGCAGATGGGGACAGGTATACGTGAATCTGAATTCGACTATGCAGGTATGCTCACCATCACCCTAAAGTGGATTTAACGGCTTGGACTGCCCATGACCCTGATTTGGATGGGTTCAGGAATTCAAAACAGGCACTGTCTGCTGTGATTCTAAGTATACCTGAGTGGGTATGGCATCCTGTGACCCATATGTGTAAGGCACACCATGACTTTGAATTGGACTTGATGGGTTTGGTCACCCATGATCCTAAATTGTAAAAGGAATTAAACAAGGAAGGTCTTGCCATGTAGGACCTTGAAATGGACAAAGTAGGCACAGACTCTCCACTATGCATGTCCCTTACCCAGAATTTGAGTTAACAGGCTTGGTTGCTTTTGACCCTGGAGAGTACGAAGTGGGAAAGGCTTTCTATGACTCTAAATTAGCTAAAGCAGTTCCTTAACTCTTAATCCACCGGAACCGGCTATTGTCGGTTCCCAATGCAATTTGCTAGCACGCCAGAGCTGATCAGTCAGTGCCATACATTTGTTGAGCAGCCAGCTCATGACCACTGCCACCCTCTGCAGCACTGCAGCCTCACTGTCCCTGGGATTCAGCCGCTGCACTAGACTAGCCTGCAAGCATCAGCGTTGGCCTCTGTGTGCTTGCGTGCAGCCTGTTCAAGTGCAGTTGGCTCGGTGGTTTACTGAATTTCATCAATGGTGTCAGTTGCACCTTGTACATATTGTTCCAATAGTTTTTTTTAAAGTTTTTACAGTTCATTGGCAGTGTATACAATGATCAGTGTTGCAGTAATTGTGATGCTCTTTGTATGAAAAAAATGTGTTCCATTAAAATGTCACTTTTTCTTGGAGAATTGTGATGTTTACTTAAAAGTAAAAAATATTTGGCGTACAGGGATGCATTAACCCCTCAGGTATGTGGCAGTTTAAGGGTTAACCCATAACTATAAATTGGACATTACCCTGAATTTGACTTCAAAAGGTGGAACTAAGAGGCGGAGCAATCCTGATGTCATAGCTGAAGGACCACCCCCTACTGTGAGGTCAGTGGCCTTATTGATGTTCAATGAGTGCATTATTAGTAAGTATGGATTTTTTTGGTCTCTCGATGTAATGCTTCTGACTTTGAGTCTTTGAATCATGAATTACGGATTTGGACTTGTCTACTGTGGGTGGCCTTTGTAGATGTAACTTTTTTAATATTGAAAATACATTTATATTGAGTGTCTCTAGTGCCTGTCTGTTTCTTTATGGTTTCCTTTCCCTAGTGATTTATTTTTGGTGTACTGTGTAACATTTAAAGTATATTTTAAGTATTTCAACCTTTAAAATCCAGTTTTCCTTTATTTGGGACCATGTAGGCCACAGCCTGCCTGTGAAGTTTCGGGCTCAGGTTGCCTGGGAGAGGCAGGCTGGAAGATCCCTGTCCAAGTTTAGGGGTTTTCTAGGAGGTCTCACACCCTTTTTGCTATTTGTATTGCACTCATTTCATGATATTATATAGTTATTGTGCCCGTGACAGAGCACAAATGGTTCTGTAACCCTTTATTGGACTAAGTGGGTATGGACCCCCTGCCACCTTATAATTGGATAAAGCAAGTACATTATGTTTTATAAGTTTTGCCAACCATCTCATTGAACCAAACACTGAATAGACTCCCCAATGACACTAAACTGGATAAGGTGGATATAACAAATGTCTGAATTGGACAAAGCAGGTCTGGCAGTCTATGACCCTGTTGTGAACTTAACCGTGAATTCGGAGAAATAGGTTTGTAAACTTATTGAAAGGACAGTCGATTCTCACACTGAGGTTATTACTTTTGAACTGTGCAAGTGATCTTCATTTGCTCATTGTGTCCCACAGAGGTGTCAACCTAGCATCTCCAAATTATTTCTATTTTTAGACGATATTTTTGAGCCATCATTACTTCAAAGAAGTGTAACCAATAATAATCAGGTTGCAAACAGTCAAGAAATGTGTGCCACTCCTCTGGTGAGATGGGAGCCGTAAAAAACAAAGTGCATATTAAAATGTTTGCATTGGAAAGAGCTCTTCAAAGGAAACAAATGACAGATAGACGGGAGATTAGCTTCTGAGGAGATTACAAATCACATCTCACATTTCACAGGTGCTCACTCTTTGTTTTTGTACTTCACCTGCAAATTGTTTGCCATCTTGAAAATAATTATTAAGGAATTTGGCCTCCACAGGATTTATTTCATTTCACACTTGGATAAATAAGCAAAGCCTGATTAAATAATACCACATCGAGTTAGAATTAAAGTGACGGCTGTGTCAACACCCTTAAGGCAAGTGTTGGAATGTGAACGGGACAACAGAAATGAGACAAGGTGAGCAGAAGAAACAAGCATCTCCAGCGGAGTCGATTTCTGCGCACCTTTCATCCCACGTCCCAATGATGTGAACGTTAGGCAGACTGGTGACTCTTGAACAGGGGTGTCAAACTCGAGGGCCTGTGGACCCTTTTAAAACAGTGCGGTTCACTGTACTCAAAACATGTTAAAAAGGGCCCGTGATGACCATTAGTTTTCTCAAAGTTTCATGTAAAAATGTATGTGTATTTATTTTCGCTGGATTACGTTTATGTCTGCCATTAAATTGCATCTCCAGTCTTTACTTGTGTACATTCTGCCTTCATGTCTGTTTTGAAAGTGGCCATAGGTCTGAAATCAATATACAGTGAACCCTCGTTTATCACGGTTAATCCGTTCCAGACTCTACCGTGATAAATGAATTTTCGAGAAGTAGGATTCTTTATTTATAAATCGAATATTTTCGTCAGTTAAAGTATAGAAAACCTGTTTACGACCTTCTAAATACGTTTTTTAACATTATTAGAGCTCTCTAGACATGAAATAACACCCTTTAGTCACCATTACACTCGTATTACTCAATATATTAGACAAAATAAGAGAAAATAAGACATATTAGACGTTACAAATATCATATTACTAGGCACACTCGCCTTTTAAGGTGACCGACTTTTATCCTCAATTTTTGTGCGCTCCATGTGTACATCAGACATGTAAGTGTAGGGAATGAGAACATCAAAGTGCCCATTCATAACATCTCCCGAAAACCTACGTTTTTTATCCCCTCAAGTGCCTGTCCAAAGTCGTACAATGTCAGCCCGAATCTGTACCGCTAAAGACGGAGTTTCATGCACTAAATAAGCTATAGATGAGAATAAGCAAGCACCATCTCCCCTGATATTTACTACGCGGTGAGGCATTTGTACTCCATCAACATTAATTATTTCCAGAGACATAATTTTGTCTATTTTTCCAGCGCATCGCGCACAAAAGCAAGGGAACGATGAGAGCACCAGAACTCTGCTCACATCGCGTCGTTTTGTACCTCAAGCTGCAAGTAGTAAGTCTGTAATAAGCGGAATACCGCTACGCTTTGCACTCACGGGACGGAAGGACAATCCCAAATGCTTTTATATAGTAGATTATTGTACTGTACATTTAATTGCACACAAACACTAACCTATGAAGGCACAACCTCAGTAGGAGAGTCTTCAGAGGTGGTGCAGTATCTTCAGCAGGTGCATTGTTGTCTTCAGTGAAGAAGTACTAGGAGTAGGCAGTGGGTGTCTGGGTGCACGACTGAAGAACATCTTTATAGGCAGTTGCTGGCACTGTCTTTTCATATGCGTGAGGAGGCTTTTGTAGGGTATTGCCATCTTTAATCATATCCAAGAGTTTCACCTTCTCCTGGATAGTAAGCATCTTCCTCTGGCGCTTAGTTTTATTGTCAGAAGGCTTAGAAAAAGCAGCACGTTTAGGAGCCATCGTAGGGCTTAGATAAAAGTTCTCAGAAAGCGCATGCGTAGTGACGTAAGCGTGTATGAGAAAAAAATCGTGATAGAGTGAAGCCACGAAAGTTGAAGCGTGATATAGCGAGGCATCACTGTACTGTATATACTCATGGATAAGTTCTCCCAAAGATAAGTCGGGACTTGATTTTACAGTCGTCCTCTTCTACGCGGTGGTGGTGTGCTGCAGAGGCAGCATAAAGATGAGGGATGCCTCACACCTGGACAAACTGGTGTGGAAGGCAGGCTCTGATCCATGGCAGAGCGACGGGCGCTGAGCAGGCTCCTGTCAGTCATGAAGACTCCACTGCATCCACTGAACAGGATCATCTCCAGGCAGAGGAGTAGCTTCAGCGACAGACTGCTGTCACCGTCCTTCTCCACTGACAGACTGAGGAGATCGTTCCTCCACCACACTATGTGACACTTCAGTTCCATGCTAACATTATTCAAAGTTATTGTCTGTTTTTACATGCATTTTTATCACTCTTTAATTTAATAATTGTTTTTTATCAGTATGTTGCTGCTGGAGTATGTGAATTTCCCCTTGGGATTAATAAAGTATCTATCTATCTATAATTTCTGGTATTTCGTAATGTCGATCGTATATGTCAAATGTGGAAAACTCACGCTATTGGTCCAAGAGATTATGATCTGCTAACGCCCACCTGAGAGAGTAACCACAGAGCACACTGCCTTTTATTTTCTATGATGATGCGGCAATGCGCTGTATCAGCACGTACTCCTAACGTCTCTCTCTCGCTCTCTCTATTGTGCCTACGTGACCACACTTTAATACCCGAATGATTCCGAAGCAACGTTTGCACTGAATTGTGTTTTTTGCATCTTACACCCTCATACACCTTTATCGTAAGAGCATCCCTTATCTACGGTGGAGTGGTTGATCAGAATAAAATATGATGCTGGTTTTAAATTAAAAGTTATTAGAGTAGTGAAAGAAATTGGCAATTGCGCTGCTGCAACAAAATTCAATGCGTCTGAGAAACTGGTGCGAGATTGGAGGAGCATATAAGTATATTATATAATTTTTTGGGTTTCAAGACCTGACCTATGTGACCTTTACGGTATGTTTTACATGGAATCCTGAAAAGTCAGTGTAATTTAATGGTAGAATACAGAATATGGCCTATTAGAATCAACTATGAACAGGTTTGCTTCTGTATCGTCACGTTTTGTTACCTGGCAGCCTGATGGACTGCAGAGTTCCCACCTTAAAGTTTGGTGGCACAGTCATAGCTGCAACTCCATATTAATGCTCATGGTTTTCGAATGGGATGTCTAACAAACTTATTTAGATGTGATGGTCAGGTGTCCACAAACTTTTGGCCATATATTGGTTTAAAAAAAAAAAAAGTCTCACAAAAAGAGCTGTGAATGTTCAATAATTGTTCTGATCTACAGACTTGCCTGGAATCCATGGAGGAATTTTAAGACTGTTGACACAAAAGAAAAAGGGCAGAGGGAGCGCTGCTAGTAGAAAGCTCTGAGTGCCAATCTTCTACGGTGGTGAAACTTCAAAAGCGGATCAGCGTTGCAAGATGGAGCCAACATAAAGAATTAGATCTCCGTGAGTCTGGGAATTTGTGTCACAATTTATAATCCATGTCTCTGCTTACAGTCATTGGTCAGATTACTAATGCGTCCTGTCAGTTCAAGATAATAATGGTGGCTGAGGGACACGAGGAGCGAAGTGTTGATTGTGCTAATGTGTGCTGACAGTGTGCTCTGAATTTGCTCTGGGAACAATTGCATGTCTGCTTAAAACTCAAAACCCAAAGCTTAAAGTTACAGTAACAATTACACTTCTGCATCAAAAGTTATTACATGTCAAAATACTGCCATCTGAAATGTAAAGACTACCAATAAAACTTGGCATGAGCTCCATTTGCTAATCAAAGGCAGATGGCGCAAATACAGAGAAACACTAGCTAATGCCAAGATGTGCCCTTCTTTTTACCATCTGTGAACTCAAACCAGTGTTACCGAGTGACATCCTCAGCTCTCTGCCTGGCACGCTACAGAGTTTTAGTGCCTAGGGAAACAGAAGCCGCCAAGCCATTCTCTGCATAATGTCTTTGCATTCATTCTTTTGTGTTTCAGTCTTGTTTTGTCAATTGACATTTGTTTGCCTAAGTGCCAGAACAGATTAGTAATTGTTCTATTATTAAATCCATGTGCAATATTGCTCTCATATCATGTGCCATGGAGGCAACATACAGTACTTGAGCTACTTAAAGAAAAGATTTTACCAGTGCATACTTAATGTATAATTAATTAGCTCCTACAAAGGAAATATCAAAGAGAAGTAAGAAATAGTAACACGATAGATAGATAGGAAAGGTACTATATGATAGATAGATAGATAGATAGATAGATAAATAGAGAGATAGGAAAGGTACTATATAATAGATAGAGAGATAGATAGATAGTACCTTTCCTATCTATCTATCTATCTATGTGATAGATAGATAGATGGATAGATAAATAGAGAGATAGGAAAGGTACTTTATGATAGATAGATAGACAGATAGATAGATAGGAAAGGTACTATATGATAGATAGATAGATAGATGGATAGATAAATAGAGAGATAGGAAAGGTACTATATGATAGATAGATGGATAGATAGATAGGAAAGGTACTATGTGATAGATAGATAGACAGATAGATAGGAAAGGTACTATATGATAGATAGATAGATAGATAGATAGATACAATAGATAGATAGATGGATAGATAAATAGAGAGATAGGAAAGGTACTATATGATAGATAGATAGATAGATAGATAGTGTGAGGGATGGCCAGGATGCCCTCTGCCAAAAAAGATTGTTGCAGATATGATAGCAAACACAGGAGATTATCTCCCCTGGACCACCAGATGGCAGCCCGCTGGGTTGCAGCAGAAGCAGGGCATCATGGGAACTGGACTCCTGTTGGATTCCATGGGCGCTACCAGGAAATACTGTGGGGACTAACAAGCCCTACCTTGTTGGAAGTGCTCCAGCATAACCTGGAAGAGATCCTGGACCACAATTATGGGACAATGGAAGTAATCCCAGGTTTCACATAAAAGGAGCTGCCTGCCACTGCTCAAGAAGCCAGAGTTGGGATGAAGGAGGAAGACGTCTTCATGGAGAAGTGGAGGCAGTGACAGAAAAAGAGAAAGATGACACAGAGAAGAAACACATTGATATGTGCTTCTGCTTTTATCTCTACTGTGGTTGTGGCTTTTGAAACGCTTGCCTGGAAAGAGTTTCCCACAATAAAGTCTCTTTGCGCTTTTACACTTGTGGTTGAGGAGCTGGTGCACCCCCTGGTGTCCACGATAGATAGATAGATAGATAGACAGCAGGAGACAACTGAAGGATTTGCCAGTGCACAAAGAGAAAGGGAAAAACAGCCATACTTGGCGTCACAGCACAAACAGCACACAAGCAAACAGTAACTGCCAGAAGGCACAAGGGCAGCTTTGATAGTCGTACTTAGCTAACCACATAAACCTTAAATTCAATTTCATTGTGACTGATCCCAGCTGCTGGGTCCTCCTAACTTACAGAAAGAGACACCCAGCAGTCGATAATTGAGTTTACTGTAAGAACTGTTATTTTGAGATTTTTCTAGTTTTCTGCATATTTTCTGTTCTCTTCTTGTAATTTTAGCATTCATTTAAAACTTGTTCACCATTATATTGCCTTTTTGCACTTCTGAGTATTTTCTTATATTTTTCTAGCTTTATTAACAAAAATTAATTTTACAAAGATTTAACGTTAGTTTACAGATGAGATAGTATGACTAGGAGTCCCACTGCATGAAAGTCCAAAAAACACTTCCAAAAATGCCCACTAGAGGGTGATTACCCTTTCCCATGTAACCCTAGCTAGATATAAGGGCAAATGCAGCATCTTTTAAAGTAAAAAGTTTTATTCTCACAAAATGTTCAATCACACTGCATCACAAAATGCGTAAAGGAGTTGCCAGCAAAGGTAAATCAATATATCAGAAGGTCATAAATCCAGAAAATCATAATAAGGATAAGCTCAGCAAAAAGCCCAAGTAAACTCACATATGCAGATTAACTGCTAGGAATTGTGGGAGTCCCTTCAGATTTATTGGGTGGAGATCTGTATATGGCAGTGGTTGGCATGTGGCCGCACCACTTGGAGGACCACCCGCTAAACACTTGAAACATAACACAGGAAAAGACAATAAAGGAGATAATTAACATAATAATAATAATAATAATAATAATTAACAAAAGTAATATTAGCATACAATAAATGTGTCATCCAAGAGGAAAAAGAACATAAAACATGAATTTGGACCCCTGCCAGAGAAGGATCCCTGGCTGAAATATAACACAGAAGGTTTACGGTCATCCTTTCTCTTGTGGGGCATTTTGGGCCTGAGAAGGCCAAAGCCTGCAGGTAGTAGACGGGAAGTGGTTGACTTGAATTTCCAGATTCTTTTTCACAGATAGTGTTGTTATCTTTCACATATCATAGTCATCCATTTATTGCTGTCATGTTAATGAACCTTTTTAAACACTGATCTAAGATCTTAATGATGAAACTTTTATGGCATTTCAAGAAAATTATAAAGCAATTAACACTAAAATTCACATCCTTTAAAGTAATGCTCAGTCATTAACTGTATTTTATTTTTCATACTTTTATTCTGTATTTATACGGCACATGTGGAGGTTGATGGTGGCACTGCAGCTAACGTAGGGCGTAGTCAGCTTCCTAGACGTGGTGGGTCTTTTTCTAAAAAAATGGGACTTTTTCTTTTTAAATAACTTTGTTCATCTTCAATATTTGTTATATATTTCCCTGGCCTTAGGGTTTTTAGTAAAAAGATTTAAATAAGCAGAGATACGAGATAGACTTATAAAACAGTGACATTTACTTTATATCATATTCAGTATACAGTATAGCTTAGTCTGTCAGTCTGATTCTTAAAATAGTATCAAATTTGTGTTCATTTCAATGCAAATTACAGTTGATGTTTTTGTTATAACAGAACTAAGTAAAATAACTGTAACATTTGAATTGCACTAAACCCTAATACTCTCATGCTTTTTGACATGCAAAGCAGCAGCAGCAACAACAAGAGACTATTATTATAAGTAATGAACAGTAAGTGGCATTTTTAATCTGAACCTTTTGGAGCGGTGAGGATCAATAAGGCTTTTGTATAGGGTGGTCCAAATCTAATTATGCAATTTTCGTTATGCTATAACTTATTAAGTTTATTACATAGAAAATCACCCGAAAATGACCATGGAGGAGTGTGCGAACTGACGACATGAAGAATCGTCTTTGCGCTGAACTGGAAACGTCCCCGCATAAATCAAAGCCATCCAGACAATCTGGATCTGCATAATTAGATCTGGACCACCCTGTATTGATAAATGGATGGCTACTTTACAGGTGATCCAAACACAGATGAACCCAAGTCCTGCTAATCTTTAGCTCCTCTTCTCTTTAGAAGGGTCGATGCTTTGCTAAAAGGTCCTCATGGGCTCCTTTATGCTTTCGTTGTCACTGTTATGGGGTTTGTCATTTCAATCCGAGCAGCATAAGTTCCTTTTTCAAGTGTTTGTTTTATATTTCAACTAGCAAAATACCCGCGCTTCGCAGCAGAGAAGTAGCGTGTTAAAGAAGTTATGAAAAAGAAAAGGAAACATTTTAAAAATAACGTAACATGACTGTCAATATACAGTATTTGTTTTGTGAGTGTTACTGAGTGTTGCTGTCATCAAGGATTTGATTATCATTATTTCTTTCAATCAGGTTCGTATTTGGAGGATGTGTTGTGTTCAAGTTACATTCCGTGTTTGTCTAGTCTATCCCTGACCATCTCATCTTCGTTGTCAACCGTTGTAAAGATAACAGGTTTCATTCATCGAAGTGTTCACTACCCAAATCGGTACTCGTGAATCTAAGATATTTAACAGGCATTCCCGGTATTAAGTTGTGGATTTGCCTGCGAATATTTACCGGCAGCGTGTCTATGAACGTAATTTAAACTTAAGCTTTACACCTTGCTTTCCTATTGATATGTCTACAAAGGTTTGTTCAGCTTCAGAGGGTTGTTCCTGTCCTACTGCATCAATAAACAGCTCGTCTTCCTCTTTATCTGAGACATCACACACTGCATGCAAAGTCAGTTCATGTGAGCCGCTCGGAGTACATGCATCGAAGGTTCTCAGCTGTGCTTGTGCTATGTCGTGCGATCTTGTGATGTCCACAGCTTTATTTAATGTTAGCTAAGACACAGCACTTAAAAGTTTCTCTCGCACGTTCGCTGAGTTTGTGCCAAACACTAGTCTATCCCTGACCATCTCATCTTCGTTTGCATAAGCACAGTCCTTCACCCACGAATATTTAGCGGCAGCGTGTCTATTGGATTGCTGCTGACGGATGGTCTTATATGGGCAGGCATTCAATTACGTGGGAGGCGTGACGATGAGGGACGCAACTCTGAGCTGCAGGCTATGGCCGCATATATGTACGTAAGTAGGATTCAGTTATGACTGTTACGCGTAGAATTTCGAAATGGAATCTGCCTAACTTTTGTAAGTAAGCTGTAAGGAATGAGCCTGCCAAATTTCAGCCTTCTACCTACACGGGAAGTTGGAGAATTAGTGATGAGTCAGTGAGTGAGGCAGTCAGTGAGGGCTTTGCCTTTTATTAGTATAGATAAACATTCGATCACAAAAAGCTTTGCTCTCCATATGTCATTAAAGACAGGAAGTCCCCTGGGTTCACTGTTGCCTCTAAGACCAGTACACTGCATGGTGACCCCAAGATGGCGCTGTCTCCGCAGCTTCCTTTAGCAGATGTCTGTTTTCTTTGACTTTTGCTGCTCGTTTTCTGCCCAACATGACTGAGACCTAACTAACAGTTTTCTTTCAATAGACTGGACAAGAACCTTGGCTCTTTTGATCACAGCTTGATGACAAGCTTTGTGTTCATGCTTGCCTATAATTTCAGACATTTCATGCCACTTAACAAATGGAGAATTGATTAGTACTCTGCATCCTGTCACCTTTGCTTGTAAAGAAAGCACAGCAGGCACAGCAGCCTTCGAAAAAGGCCTCACCCTAAACTTAACAGTGAAGCTTTAGGACCAGCACAGTCCTAAAAGGCAACGCAGGCTTTTTAATTTCAAAAATGCTTGAAAAAGGATCAAATACTAATAGATGCCCTTCAAGAACAAGAAAAAGTCCAAATATAAGATACAAAGTGTACGAATAAAAGGGCAACCCAAGATGAACAAATCTAATCTGAAATCTCCAGGCAGAATCAATGAACAGAGCAAAATATCTCAAACAAATACCAGAAAATCCAAACAGTCCTTACAATCGTGATAATTATACTACAGCAATCGATGAACCACATAGGAAAACAAAACTAGAACACACTCGGGCTGAAACTGAGCAGAACTACTCTATCCTGCTGTTCTGTGCAATGGCGTACGATATCAGAAAATAAATACAAAACAGGCCAGCCGAAAAAACAAATGAGGTGATTATTTATTATGAGCTTTTCAGGATTGACAGACTTAGTCTTTTTAAAATTGACATTGCTTTATTTTTATAACCAACTCCAGTGTGCCCATTTTTTTGTGATTCTTTGAGTTTGTTTTCATCAGTTCAACTTTTATCTCAATGGTGTTTTGTGGAAATATAATTTTAGGGTAACATAGCATTCATCTGAAAGAAATGTCAGAAACCTGTTCAGGCTCACCAGGAAACCCGATATAGAGGTGAAGTAAACAACAAAATGTACAAATGTGAAATATAAGAATTGGTTTAGAAAAAATACGGAGATGGTCAAGTAAATAAAGGATGCAGCAGAACAATGTAATGTAGGTCGATGTAATACACATAATGTGCTGAAGGGTGACTAGGAGAGGACTAAGAAATCAGCAGATATCCTATAAACGAGAATGGACAGTTGTTATATGCACAGAAATTTCAAGGGTGGTGGCGCAACTCGAACGTATAAGAAGAACCAGAATATAATAGAATAGACTTTTATTTTAAATAATCATTTGGGTGTAAACCAATGAACCAACCAGAGTAAAATGTATTCATTGATTGACATCGTATGTAAATTCAACAGTTTATAAAATGAATCTCTAATTCTTTGTTTTTTTTCCGACCATTCTGACCAGGTTGTAACAGACTGTTTTTGAGGAATGCTCCCTCCAAGGCATTTTGCTGAGGAGTAATTAAAAGATACAATGAACAGCTGCTGATTACTGAATTGTCCAGTTAGAGGATGTTTCTTTCTTTAATAAGATGTTAAATTTCCACCACAGTTTTCACGTGCTCCTTATAAGCTAGTTAGTTTAGGCAGGTGCTCTTTTCTGGCCTGGTGCAGTTTACTGCTTTGACTCCATCTGTGACTCCTTCTGTCCTGTTTTACCTGCTTCAGGCCATGACTACCACACCACTATTGACATTCACTTAATGTTTACTTAATTATCAGACAGCCATATGACTAGAAAGGTTTTAATGTATTTAACGTGCGCTCTAATGATGGCCATTTCAATTTACTTTACTGATTTGATTCTTTCAACCAACCCATTTAAGTGAATCATTTCTTTGGAATCATTTGATTCATTTAGAGTCTGGCGTATATGGGAAGTCCTTCCCCTCTGATTGAATCTCAAATACATGATTTCATAATTCATATGTTATAGATGTATAAGTAATATCATGATTTATTAATTTATCTATAATTATCTATAAATATATAATGAATCATATACTCAACACTATGAATCATATGTCATTGTCCTATTTCCATACACAAAGCATTATAACACATTTAATATGCATAATTAAAATAAGATATTTCATTACAGAATCACGAGTGAATGAGAATTTTACAACTTATAATGCTTCATTCACAAATCAAATATACTAGAACTAGGTAGTGAGTCGTTTGCAAATCAAATGAACAAGAATTATTCGACTGGACCTTGGGTTGTGACTCGTTCACGAATCAAATGAGTCGTGACTCTTGATTCAGGTAGTTCTACCAGCACTGGCGAAATGAGAAATGCTGATGACATCACACAGGACACACATGTGGTTTAGCGCTCCTTTTGAGCGCCAGTGAGTCAGATCTTTCCAAATCATCAGTCACTAGCGAGCCCAAGTAAAGCTGCCCTGCTGTAGCACTGGGTGAGTTACCTTTTGTCTTTCTGATCTGTCTTTGAAGATAGAAAGAAAGAAATGCTTCATTTTCAGAAATATGTGAGGTTTAACTCAGCTGTCTCTTTTAAAATTCCCAGTAGAATAAAAATAATAAAAATAATTGTTAAGCTGCGTACTGTCTATAATTAAACAAAATTCCCTTCACTAGTTTTAATAGCTGATCCTGCTCACCACATTTAAGTCGGTGTAAGACACCATGTAATTAAGACAACCCAGTGCGTGGGAGTGAGAAGGTATTGCATTTCTTGAAATTAAACACTAATGTAAAGTGTCAGCGTGCCATTTGAGTCTCTCTAGCTGTCATGTCACTGTACCTGCTGATCTGCTGGTTTCAAGAAGCAGCAGAAAAGCAAAGATCATAATACAGTACACATCTTAAACTAAAACTATTAATATTTACAATACATTGTAAATTCTGACTGCATTATCTATCTACCAATCTGCTGTTTAAGGTGACATTTGATTAATTCCTGTCCTGAGTGGGTTCAGCATGAGAAATTGTCAGTTATACTCAGAATAATTATTTGACAAAAATATACTGGAAATGACTATTTATGCTACAATGCCACAGGAATCCTCATCTATGCAACAAGAGATTCAACGCACAATGTTTATTTCTTTGTAATTATATATTATTTTAGAATGATTAAACAATCAAACACATTCTGTTATATGGAGACAATAATCATCTAATCAGAAATACAATCAATGTGACATATCAAAGAAAGAATTAAGATCCTTTAATCACAGTCAGCGTTTGAGGTGTACGGGGAGTCATTTGATACCCGAAAGCCCTTATATTATAGTCTCTCATATTAATTAAAACACCGAAACGTAAACGTAAATGTGGGTGAGCCCCAATTCAAATGACAAATAAAAACAGCCAATAGCACATCTTTTTAGTTGTCCTTAACTCAAACTGCAATTGACATGGTAGCGATGTCCTCTGCTTTTCTTCCATTAAATGAATATATCGCACCCTCTTATGGATGCATCATTTTAGCATTCTCACGGGCGGCCCTGGGCAGAGAAAGAATCGGTGGCCCCTTCGCCCGCCAATGTCAATATGGTATCTTATGCACGGCAGATGGCCACGTCCGTTGCGGACACTGCATAGCCTCTTCGTGCTCATGAAACAAGCGTTTAACTTATGATAAAGTTCAGGATTGCCCCTTCCTGTGATGCAATGAAAGCCTCCTGAGCCTCCTCTCTCTTTTGTTTCGAATAACCAGATTCATGTACTTGAAATCTCTTCATTTTGCTTAGAATGGGTATGCGAATGTCTTGTGTCCCCTATCTGACCAGATATTCACTATGACTATTGTGCTAACACTAATACTTTATTAAAACTAGGTGAAACATTAACTTGTAAGACGGCTCGCCCACTTGCACTAGCTTCACTTCAGCTGTCAGCTGTGTCGTTATTTTCTCTTTCTCTTTTATATTCAATATATATTGGCATGGTGGCCCCTGGGATTTGGCGGCCCTGTGCAGGTGCACAGTTTGTACATGCCTAAAGCCACCCCTGGCATTCTATTACCAAATACCACAATATACAGAAGACATAATATTTACCCATTTCAGTAAAAAAAGGAAAAACCCATAAATGTAGCTCTTTCTTTCATTGTGAACATAACTGCTGTCTTGATTCCTCATTTTGCTTTTCTAAGTCTGTTTTTTACGATAACAAAGATGTCTACCTTCTGCTCCTAAGCCTCAGTGGGTTGAGATCCTCTAGCAATGGCAGCACAGGGTGGCAGCAGTTTTGAATGGAAATTGAATTAGGGGATGTTTCAAAGTTTAAATAACTGAAAAGACAAGAATAAAATAAACAAAAGCTCAGGATGTGTAACTGAAATCATACTCAGGAAACAGCGTAGGGAGTTTTTAAACCAATAAATCTTAAATCATAATCGATGAATGTGGTAAATTACGTAACTAGAAAAGTCAAAACAAAGCAAAAGAATGAATGCTAAGGGTTTGACGTGAATCCAACATCTTGGATGAAGTGTCTTAGCATAGAGCTTGTTTAAATGTGATGAAGATGCCATACAAAGTGACTTCTGGGACATGCTCCCTAACAACCATTCATTGCATCTTGTCAGAGGGACCAGGAAATGGCGGCACCCATGATAAAAACAAAATGGCACCATGGGGAAACACAACTAATGTTTAACAGTGTTAAAAATGTTGTGAAGAACAAAATAAATAATACCAGTGGGCTCTTTGGTCTACAAACTCCCCAAAACAATGCCAAAAGAAAATTAAGAGATCAAGGGACAGACAGGAATATTTTTAATTACAGAGCAAGGCACTTACATTAAAAACAGAAGGGGAGAACTGTGTATGTTTGTGTATGACAAACAGGCAAAACCATGTTGTTCTTGTGAAAACCTAGTGGTGATCCAAACAGAGCAAGGATGAACACTTGTAATTAGTAAAATTGTCATGTCATGTAAAGAGTGAATCACTAGATAAGCTGCTACTACTAATATACTGTAAACTGGTCAAATCCCGTTAGAACAAAAACCGGAGTAACAAAATTTTGTCTGTTTTGTTTTAATCTGTTGCGACATTTCTTCTGAGTGTCTGCCTGAGTATTTGTGTCGTGTGTGGCTACTGTACTGTTTGAGTTTCATATCGCTTCTTAAAGTTTTCTTTGTAATGAATGAGGTAAATTATGTAAAAAGGGTGAGAAACAGAGTCACTTTATGCTGAAAAAAAAAGTTACATCTAATGTCTCATTTTTAAATAAAATATTTTTTGCAGTTTACGAAGCACTGATTTTTTTATACAGTTATTGTCAAGCTTGGGTCACAGAGTTGCATGAGAGACAGGAATGTGAGTCCAGGATTCTAAGGAAAATGAAGGTATTTTATTACTGCATAGAGAAGGCAGGTACAGTCTCAAGACTTCATCCAAACTAGGAGCTGTTAGGAGCCATGATGCGGGCAAGTATCCTGCTTTAGTGCCCATCTATAGAATAGAAGAACACCAGTGGCTTGGCATCACTACCAGGAGAGTGCGGGGACAAGCAGGTTCAAGCCCGGTGTTAAATGTTCTAAACATCGTGCGACAAGCACATTATACTGTACAGTAAACCTTATCCTGCAGAGGGAAATCAATTACTTTGCCGTTGGTTTCCTGGTTTTAACAGACACCGCAGAGCAGCTATGCAGCTGTCCTTGCACTGCTGCCATTATGGATGTCGAATCACCGGCGACCCCAGTCACAATACTATATGTATTTTACACATATTTGTTATAACAAAATTTCCACTATAACAAAATTTTTTTATGTTCCCATGAATTTCGTTACAACAGGATTCCACCTAGATGTATTTACTGTATATATAATATATATATATATATATATATATATATATATATATATATGTGTGTGTGTGTTTGTGTTTCTGTAAATGATATGCCAAAGTGCCATAAAGGGTTGGGGACCAGCCAGGTACCCAGTTTAATAACAAAGCTGAAAGTGATAATGACGTTATGGGACCTCGTAAGCTCTTAGTAAAATGCCTTCTCTGTCACTCACTTGCGATCTACTCTCTTGGTGAGTGTGGTCCAAATGGGCACTGCTGTTGTTCAAATAATTTCCAAAGCGGAAGGAGTGGGTCTTTCAGAAGTTTAATGGAAGTGACATTATAGCCCATCCTGGGACTTTCCCTCTATTCTGATGGGAAGACAGAAGAGGAGGTAAGTGATTGCTTTAGTTCATGTCCTGCACTTGGTGTTCTTACCTCAGTCAGGCTGCTTAGGTGCTTTCCAAATGCTCGGTTGTATATATTTAATTTTTTATACTTGGTAGATACTGAATATTTTAACTAAAAATGAACACTAAGGATAAGCTGCTTTGATTTATTGGGCAAACCTCTGTATCAGGGTCAAACAAGAAGCAATTTTGAGAACTTAAATCAGGACCCTGAAATGTTTGTGAGAATGTTTACTTTTCAGGTAAATTTAAACAAGGAAACACTTCTTTTTTTTCTTCTTAAGTAAGATTGCACTTAAGGCATTGTCAATTGTTTTGTGTAATGAAATACGAAGGGACATAGAAAAGGGTTGGGGTACCCAAATTTATGGCCATATCATGAGAATCACTTTATTGCTAGCATGCGAAACATATCAAAATTGACTCTGGTTAGGTGCAAAAACATGGAAAACAAGACATTACCATCTCAACTCAACAACACACCATTAATATGACATTGTGCAAACAACTATACAAATACAATAGTTTCTTGAACAAAAACATTTACAAACTTCAATAATACCCTCAAATAAATAGAAAGACCACAACATAATATAGATATCAAATAGTAAAAGTTGAGCAAGTATGAAGTATTTAGGAATAGACAAACAGCTCAGTTACCAGTTGTATGTTGTAAAAACAATTAGGAGTAACCCTATGAAAGTTTATTTAGGATCTGAAAACTTTGAGGAAAGAAGCTGCAGAGATGGAAGAAAAAATAAAAAACAAAACAGCTGAACACAACATTATTGGCCATACAAGTCATCAGTTAAAACAAAGTCACTCCTGGGGCCTCCTGTATAGATGGTGTGTATGCACAAAAATGTTGTGGTTTTGCAAACTGGCGGCACCGAGATTCAAAGCAGTGCTACTGTTTCTATGTGGTCTCTCTTATATTCAGATTCACATCAATGAAGCTGGATTTATCAAATATATTGAAATTAATTACATATTGTTTACAAATTTAAGGCACTTGATTGTAATCGTTCTATAACAATATAAGGGTGCACTCAATGGCTAAGCTATTCCAAATACAACAGCTGCTTTAGCATTGCTTCTCCCATCTAACTGTGGAATCACATCTGTAGAGCAGCTGGTCGGAAAGCCCAGGAGGACATTTATAGCACACTCTGCCACAGGAAAGCCACCAGCATCTGCATGGATTCCACTCAGCCATGCACACAGTCTATTTGAACTTCCGCCATCCGGCAAACACTTCAGAGCCTTTCCTTCACGGACCTCGAGGCTCAGAAACAGTTTCATCCCAAGAGCTTTAAACGCAATCAATCAGTCCATCAATTGCTCTAATACACTTCTATACGACACTGATGGTGAGCAGCGACTTGCATTTTCAAGTCGACTTTGACATCTGACCACTTCTTTTTTATTTTGGGTACTATGTGACTTTTTGAAATGAACTTTTGAATGTTCCTTCTGTTGCTCATATCACACTGCCTGCACCACTAAAAAGTACAGTTTTCCTTGCCTCCACTTCACTAAGTCGGATATCCACTTCGCATTTGGTGAAATTTTTCTTTTTTATATTTGCTTTTGCCATTGTTTTTTAACAAAAGGGATATTTATATTTATTTAAATACTAGCTGCGTAAGCCCATGCTCTAAAAGGTCTGGGCTCCTAGAAACTATTGACATCATCAGAGAAAAAATTGAAATTCAAAGTCGGCGGTTTCGTTTTGGCAGACAGGCTTGCCTCCCTTGTCTATCAGCAGCTAAGCAAGTTTCTCTCTCGTTTATCTTTCCTCGATGGTTTCACTTTGGCAACAGAGTCGCTTTCTTTCATGCTGTAACCTTGTACTTCTTCTTCCGACTCGTTAACTTGGGGCCGCCTTGGCAGCTCTTTGAGCTTCATACTGTGGCCTCACACTTCCGGGCCGCATCACACTTCTGGCCAGACAGACAGACTCACACACTTCCATGCGTAGATGTTTATATATAAATTTCAAATATGCAAAATTCTGGGAGGAGTCAGGGTGGGGCGGCTGGAGTGTGGATGTGTGTTACATTTCATGCAGACTGGGATTTAAGGAGCAAAAGTGTGTGGAAGTTGATTTATGTACAGTTTTGTGCATCTCAATGTTTTTTATGCACATTTCCACTTTCGCCTGTACGCCATGTTTCAGTGTGAATTCTATGCACGCCGTTATACATGAGGCCCCTGGTGCTTGATATGCCACCCGTATTCAAAAAATCAGTCCCATAAGGCTGTAGCTTCATGTTTATGATGTGTGCCGATTGCTCTAGAAGTATCAGTTTAACAATATTTTAACAAAATCTGCTTTGCACGTTTTGAGCATGCAAGTGGATAACTGACATGTGGATTATGCAACACGAGTAAGATGAAATTTTGTTTTTCCATGGATATTTTTCACATCATTTGCCATTATACAACATTGGTCACTATTGGCTTGTATTATATCATAACCTTTTCTTCTGTCCATTCTTTATGAAAAAATGGGATTCAATTTTTTTTTCTCATCCATCACTACAAACTGCTTGGAGCAATTAACTTGAGCTAACGGCTAACCAAAGAAGTAAGGATGCTAGGCCTCAAAGAAATCTGGTCCTACATTTGGGGATTGAGGCCTCATTTAGGCATTTGCCGAGTTTGGAGTCTGCTGATAGAAAAGTCTGAAGCTCCATTTCAAAGGTCTAGGCCTTATGTTGTATTTAATGCAATTTTTGGTCTAGAATATCATAACAATGTTAAAATTCTTATATTGTAAGGCAAGATCAAAATGAAAAGATGAAAAGCAGTGCATCTTAAGAGAAATAGTAAAAACTTGATGAATTACATAACTGAAAAACAATATCCTGACTAGAGAGCATATCAAATCTGTTTCACACAATAATCAGCACCCGGTACTAACAACTCCGCTGCTCCTGTGGTCATCCTGAGGTTTATTCCATTCCATGGTATTTCAAGGATCCAAAAATGAGAAAAAATTGAAAAGAGTAATTTGGTAGATTAGTTCTACCATATTGTCGTCCATGAAATTTGGAAGAAAAGACACTTCACGATTAATATGGAAATAAAAGAAGCCTGCAAAAGGACAGGTAATTTAAGATGGAAACAAAGTCATAGCACAGAGGCTATAACCATTAAAGTGTGACGCCACCTTAACACTGCTTTAAGATAGGAAGGAGGGTGCCAGTGGTTAAGACCCCAGACCATAAAGCAGAGGGCTGTCCTGGTCACTCCTCTCCAATGACCCACGGTCAGCTAGTCACCGATTTAGAAATTGTACCTGGAAAACGCTTACTGTAAAGCATCTGTTGTGGAGAGGCACTATATTGTTCCATCCATTTTCAAATACTCTTAATCCAGTTTATGATGGTTCGTGGTATTTGGACAGAAAGGAACCATACAAATAAAAATATCCTTTTTGGGGTAATGATGGCCTGCATTGGGCTCACAGTGAATCTGATTAATCACCTCAGGCAGTCAAATCAATAATTTTCCTCTTTGCGATGGTTCAAACAATTGCTGGCTGAACACAGAGCCTTATTGCTATTCAATATTTTTTCTGAAAAGGTGAAAGTTATGGAGACTTGTGTATCCTTAATGAGCCCCCAGTTCAGCGCTGTAGCTGAAGACCTCGGTGCATACGCCACATGCTGATTGAACGCTTGCTTTATGTTCCAAGACGAATGTCATCTCAGGACCATTATGTCTGGCCCCCGGGGAGGCTTGTCATGTATTGATTACCTTTTTTGTAATTTAAATTATTTAATATGTTATTGATAACCATGTGTCCCACTTCTGAGGTAATATAATTAACAGCTCTACGGCATGGATTGCTCTGTGTGCTCTTTGTAGCTTCTTGAAGCTCTCTTTCCTATCCCATTTGTCACTCTGACATTATTGATTGATCTGAATCAATGCACTTTCACTTGATCACGCTCTAACCTTTAGGAATAAACACGTACGTCCAAACATTTTGACAGTCTAATTAAGAAAAAGGTGAACAATTAGGCAAGACTGTTCACCGCTGGGAGTTTGCATTTCACTTCTGCGATGTGGGTTGCACTATCAATTTCCTCAAAGCAAAATGTCATCCATTTTGAAGAATTTTGACTCAATTCTTATAATTTTGTTTTCAATGAAATAAAATATAAACTTTTTGGAGATGCTTGTTTTTTTTTCCCTAAGAGTCCCTACTAGTTCAGGATCTCTTATACTAATGGGGAAGAGTAGTGAAGCTAATCTGTCACTCTGTGCTAAGGCTTTAAAGAACATCACAGAAGATTAGGATAAAAGGAAAGGATTTATACCTGTCAGTGCTGGGGAGGAATAGCGGTGCTGCTGCCTCAAACCTACAGGGGTCTGAGCTTGTAACCTGGGCCCGATTACTGTCTGAATGAAGTCCTCACCATCTTCCCTTGTCTGTGTGGGTTACTCCATCGAGAGTGTGCTCACGTACGGACTGTGTGTGTGGTATGGCAGCTGCACTTCTTCAGAAAGGAAAGCTCTCCACAGGGTCGTCAGGACAGCGGAGAGAACAATTGGCTGTACCCTCCCCACTCTGGAACAAATCTACACCACCCGACGCCACAAAAAAGCAATAGACATTTCACAGGATTCATCACATCCCAGTCATTGCCTCTTCCAGCTATTGCCATCGGGCAAGAAATACAGAGCAATGAAAACCATCACAAACCGCCTTAAAAACAGCTTTTATCCAAAAGCAATCATGGCCCTGGACTCAGAATAAAACTTCTCCATATCATTCTCTCCCAGTGTGCAATATAAACCTTGAGTCAACCAGTGCAATTTGTATATTTTGTAAAGTACTTTTATTAATATTTGGTTTGTTATTATGTTCTCTCTTCTTGTGTTTTTAACTCTTATGCCTCACACTGAGTCGACTGAACCTTCAATTTAGTTGTTCCTTTGTAATCTATCTATCTATCTATCTATCTATCTATCTATCTATCTATCTATCTATCTATCTATCTATCTATCTATCTATCTATCTATCTATCTATCTATCTATCTATCTATTATATAGTGCCTCACATATCTATCTATCTATCTATCTATCTATCTATCTATCTATCTATCTATCTATCTATCTATCTATTATATAGTGCCTTACATATCTATCTATCTATCTATCTATCTATCTATCTATCTATCTATCTATCTATCTATCTATCATATAGTGCCTTACATATCTATCTATCTATCTATCTATCTATCTATCTGTTATATAATGTTTTTCCTATCTATCTATCTATCTATCTATCTATCTATCTATCTATCTATCTATCTATCTATCTATCTATCTATCTACTTTGGGTACCTTAGTATTCCCCTCACTTCCAAAGCTTTGCATATTCGGTTACTCGGGGCCTCAAATTTTGCTCAACATGAAGGTGTGCTGGGCTGGTCCCTACCTTGTGCTTGGTGGTGCCCGGTAGAGGATGATGGGTGAAACACAACATTTCAGTGCTTCTGCTGGCTTTTTGCCTAAACATTCCAGTCACTCGTGACATGGATGAGGAAGCCACCGAATGGAAGGATGGATTGAAGCTTGTTTTAGGATGATCCATTGAGATGATTGATTTTAGTAAACAAAATGCCTTCACTGTGGTGGGCTAGCACCCTGCCCGGAGTTTGTTTCCTGCCTTGCGCCCTGTGTTGGCTGGGATTGGCTCCAGCAGACTCCCGTGCCCATGTAGTTAGGATATAGCGGGTTGGATAATGGATGGATGGATGAAAATGCCTTCAGCCTGTGTAGACAAGCCTACTGATTACAGGAGAAGAAGATTAAGGCCGTCTTACCAAATAATTGCACAAATACACTACTAGTAGTAAGCCCCTGAGTTCAGCTCAATCAAGTCAGTTGCATCACCCCCAAAATGTTATAGTGTGATGCCAATAAAAAGTATTCACATCCTTGGAAGTTCTCACATTTTTATTATCATACAACATTAAATCAGAGTGGGTTTAATTTGTCTTTTATGACACTGATTAACAGAAAATGAATCAGAATCAGAAAAGTGCATTAATCCTGAGAGAAAGTATTTCAATTAAAAAATTTAAAACTTATTTAAGACTCTTTAATGTCAAAGTTAAAACAGATCTCTGCGAAATGGTCTTAATTAATTACAAATATAAAACACGAAATAAATGATCACCCCCTTCCAGTCACTTTTTTGTAGAAATGCCTTTGTCAGCCATGACATCTTTGAGTCTGTGTGCTCAGGTCTCTATTAACTTTGCACATCAGGACACTGAGATTTTTTCAACACCCAGTTCTTCTTTGCAGAACTTACATGGAGGCTGTGAGAGAACGGCCCTTTTTCAAGCCCAGTCACAGATTCTCAGTTGGATTGAGACCTAAACTGCCTTGGCCACTCCAGGACGTTCACATTGTTGTTTTTAAGCCATTCCAGTGTAGCTTTGGCTTTAAGCTTGGGGTTGTTGTCCTACTAGAAAACAACTCTTTTCATAAGCTTCAGGTTTTCTCCAGAATTTTCTCGTATTTTCCTGCATTCTTTTTACCCTCTCCAGCCTCCCAGAGCCTGCTGCAGAGGAGCATTTCCACAGCATGATGCTGCCACCACCATACTTCACAGTAGGCATGGCATGTTTTTTTGGTAATGTGTAACATGGCATTTAGTCTGATTGCCAGAAAGATCAGTTTTGGGCTTGTCCGACTGCAGAATCTCCTTCCAGATGACTTCAGAGTCTCCAATGTGGCATTTGAGATCATAACAGCAGCAGAAGCGTTGGACGATGGCTAAGGAAGGAGATAGGTGCAAAGAAAATTTCACATACTTCTAGAAGAAACACTTTTCTAGATAAGAAGTTGCACTCAGCATATCCTAGTAAACTGTAAACTTGACGACTACGTTGAGTTTGCTATGTCTGTTTAAAAATTATTGAGTTGTATTTACTTGTTACTCTACTTAATTTTTGCACAGTACTGTTAACTGCTGTGAGTTGGAGGTGGTGGGGTGTCAATGCTCCACTTGCTCTTAAAGTAGAGACACCATTAAGTGACAGCGTAACACATAAATAGAATTCATTTTGAAGTGTTTTGAGCATAACAGACTTCTCTTTATTCACTAAATATACAGTACTAGCTGTGTAAGCCTGTGCTTTAAAATGCTCCGGGGTTCTAGAAACTATTGAAATTGTCAGAAAACAAAATTGAAATGTAGAGATGTCAGGTAATTGAAAGTAACTACTATTGCAATTACAACGTTTTGCCGATGTGTTCGCCTCACTTTTGTATTAGCAGCTCTGCGACTTTGTCTTTCTTCGGTGGTTTCGTTTTGTCGAATTGCTTGCCTCTCTTGTGTATCCCCAGAGGTGGAGCCCTTACCCTGACTCCACCTCTCACTTACGGGACAGACAGACAGATACACACACTTCCACGTGTAGACTTTTATATATAAGACTAGCTATGAAAAGCCCAGGCTCTTAGAAACCATGGATTCTGGAACTTCAATCAATCAATCGCATCGGTTGTGTATTAGCCGCTAAGCGAGATTCTATTTCCTTGGCGGTTTTGTTTTGTCAGCTTGCTCGCCTCCGTTGCCTATCAGTGGCTAAGCGAGTTTCTCTCTCCTCAGAGGTTTCGTTTTGCCGATGTGCTCGCCTCACTTTTGTATTAGCAGCATTGCGACTTTGTCTTTCTTCGGTGGTTTTGTTTTGCTGAATTGCTCGCCTCTCTTGTGTATCCCCAGAGGTGGAGCCCTTACCCTGACTCCACCTCTCACTTATGGGACAGACAGACAGATACACACACTTCCACGTGTAGACTTTTATATATAAGACTAGCTATAAAAAGCCCAGGCTCTTAGAAACCATGGATTCTGGCACTTCAATCAATCAATCGCATCGGTTGTGCATTAGCGGCTAAGCGAGATTCTATTTCCTTGGCGGTTTCGTTTTGCCGATGTGCTTGCCTCGCTTGTGTATTAGCGGCTAAGCGAGTTTCACTTTGGTGACAGAGTCACTTTCTTTGTCGCACTTCAGACAGACAGACACACACACTTCCACACGTCGATGTTTATATATTAGATATGATTTACTTTATATAAAGTAATTAAGATACTTTTATGTTCTAGGTTTATTTTATAGATTCCTGAGCCCCTGATTTGGAGAAGTGGGTTTGGAAATGGATGGCCTAAATAGATGGAAACTTGAGAATTTTGTAGGTGAGAGTCACAGTCAGCCTTACCGGTACCACGTACTTCAGAAGGCCTACACACACATACAAAGTGCACAGTTTATATCACACTTCTGAGACTGCACATGTGTGTTTCTATTTGTGGGTATACGATGTATGTGTCTCTTGCAGCACGTTGCAATGTGGACATATCTGGGTAGCTTTAAAGACAGCTTTCAGGACCAGTGTGGTCACTTAGATGTAAGTCATAATGACGTCAATTTCTTTATGCCCACAGAAATGGATCTGTGAATGCAGAAAGTATGGATTAGCTTTACATGTTTCAACAGCTAGTATGGTGTAAGTCACGCTACTGAAAATAGTACTTAAAGAATTAGGCAAGGTTAAAATAAGTCATATTGTTTGAAATAACTGTAAAGGTTTTATGCGAGGCAGAAGGAGTCTGCTTTTTAATGGCACTTTCCTTACCTTCCTCTGAAGATATGTACAGCGATGAAGACAGCAAAGGAATGTTGAATTGTGTTCAATTCTTTTTTGAAGTGTTTAAACTATACTCGGAACTGTAAACTCACCAATTTGTATATAGCCTCCAGAGAGAAATAAGCAGCGAACAGAGTAAAATATGAAAACATCCATAGATGTGTCTTTCAATTTCATTCATAATTGCTTTGCCAGGCTGTTGGTATTACAATTTAAAGGTTATGGAAGAATAATTTAACAAAGAAATAACATGATGGAAGTAAAGCGGCAATTCCTAGGAACAGTCCCCTAACTAATACATGGTCGGAAAACATTTAATCAATCTCGTACTTCATTTCAACTTTCATATTGTAAATTGTTATCAAAGGCTAGAATAAGGACCTGTACACCTTGTGATTAGTCCTAAAATAGACAGATAAGTTCAGTCATAACTGGCAAGTGAGCTGGCAAAACTGGAGGTAGGCAGTGTTGCATTCAGAAAAATGCTGTACTGGCATACAGTATGTTATAACATTATTGATTCTAGAAAATGATGAACACAAATTTATTAAAGCTACTATCATGAGTAATTAATTCATTAATTTTGCAATGCTTATCCAAAACCGAGTTGTGGGGGCAACAGTCTTAGCAGTGAGGCCCACACGTCCCTTTCTCCAGCCACACTTGCCTACTCATACTGTGGGACCCCAGTGTATTCCCAGGTTGTCTGGGAGATTTAATCCTCCCAGTGATCCCAGGGTCTCCTCCCAGCTGGTTGTTCCTGTAAAACCTCCACAGGGAGGCGTCCAGAAGGCATGCGTATCAGCAGATGCCCAAACCACCTCGACTGGCTCCTCTCGATTCAGAGGGTCAGCGGCTCTACTCCTAGCCTATCCTGCATGTCTGTGCTTCTCATCTCTAAGGGTCTCAAAAAAAAATGACAAAAGTAGAAATTACTAATTAGCACAAAGTATCATCGGCAGGATTCTGGTACACTAATTTTAAATAATGTCTATCATCCATACAGAAACAGAAGCGTGTTTTGTCTGATGTATACTGCTGCTTCCCACTGAAGGGTCTCACAATCTACACTCAACTGCATATTTATGGATTTTAGTGCTGCCTGTTTTGGCAGCTCTGCTTAAAATTATATGCGTGAGTTGACACTTCGTCTTGTTCAGAACAGTCAGTTTTTATCCTTCGTGTATAATTGCAATTATAGCATAAAAAGTAATGTGTTTAATTAAAATGCACTTTGCCTAATGAAATGGATGTTTTGCCTGTGTCAATCAAATTTTAATTTGCCAAGATGATTAAAAAAGTTAATACAGTATATAAAAAATACATTTCTTTCAAACATTTTGCAGAACTCTTTAAATGTGTTTGGCACCCTACTGCCTGTTTATTATGTATGGTTTTAAATGTATTGACGTTTAGTTTTTACATTGTGTAGCCTGATGCTTATCTGAAAAAATAGCTTTTAAAGCTTTTAGTAGCCAGTACTACACTGGGGCTTCTTTCAAGTGCTGAGTTTAATTCAATCGATTGATTAATCTTTATTTTACGGGGGCTATGAGCAGCATGTCCTTTCACAAAGGTTACATCCACATTACCAGGCTGATGTGACTCAAGTTCCATTTTTTTTTGCCTTAATGTGACACAAGTCTGATGTTTTCTGGGCTGTGTGGACACAGAAATCCAATCTTTTCAAATCAGATTTGAGTCACTTTGAGATTTGGTCCGAGATTGGACTCGTATCTGATACATGGCCATTCGACATGAATGATGCCTATATGCATGATCTTAACACTGTCATCATCAGCCAGTTGTGCAGCAAAACCACAGTGGAGGAGAGTTTCAGCTGCAACAACAATCACGGCCCCACCACTGCCGCCACCTTTCTCGTGCCCACACATCTCCTGGTGTAGCAGTGCCAGTAATAGCTGAGAAAACAGCATAAGCTAGCCATCTGGCTTTTTTGCTTTCTCGACCTAATAATGTACAGTTGATGAACTGTTTGTCAACCTCCAGTCGCAAAATGTGAATCAGTCACTAGCTACTAGAACGTTCATTTTATCGGTTTTAATACTGCAAGTCGTCTTACAAATATGCCGTTTTTGTTGTTGGTGATGCAGATGACTCACGCACAGCTGTATCAATGTGTGCATGTGTGACGTTTCGGATGCGTTCATATTACAGTTAGATACAGGTCAATTCCAAGAACAAAACTTAAAAGAAGTGGTGAGGCGGCCTTCTGCTGCTATGCACCTAAAATCTGGAATAGCCTGCCAATAGGAATTTGCCAGGCTGATACAGTAGAGCACTTTAAAACACTGCTGAAAACACATTACTTTAACATGGCCTTTCTATAACTTCATTTTAATCTTAACTTAATCCTGATACTCTGTATGTTCAATTTCCTCATAATAACTATTCATGGTGGCTCTAAAATCCGTACTGACCCCTACTCTCTTTTCTGTTTCTTTTTCTGGTTTCTTTGTGGTGGTGGCCTGCGCCACCTCCACCTACTCAAAGCTTCATGATGCTCCAACAATGATGGCCGGATTAAAAGGCAGAAGTCCACGTGATCATCATCATCATCATCAAGCCCTTCCGTGAGAACCCTAAATCCAAAGAGGACTGTTTCATTTATGTTAGGTAGAATGCCCAGAGGGGACTGGGCGGTCTCATGGTCTGGAATCCCTACAGATTTTATTTTTTCTCCAGCCGTCTGGAGTTTTTTTGTTTTTTCTGTCCCCGCTGGCCATTGAACCTTACTCCTATTCGATGTTAATTAATGTTGATATATTTTGTTTTCTTAATGTGTCTTTTATTTTTCTATTCTTTAATATGTAAAGCACTTTGAGCTACTGTTTGTATGAAAATGTGCTATATAAATAAATGTTGTTGTTGTTGTTGTTATGAATGCGAACCATCAAGAAAGACACAAATTGAGAAACGAGGCTTCTAATGTGAACAACAACAACATTTATTTATATAGCACATTTTCATACAAAAGTAGCTCAGAGTGCTTTACATAATGAAGAAAAGAAAAATAAAAGACAAAATAAGAAATTAAAATAAGACATTAGTTAACATAGAAAAGGAGTAAGGTCCGATGGCCAGGGTGGACAGAAAAAACAAAAAAACTCCAGACGGCTGGAGAAAAAATAAAATCTGCAGGGATTCCAGACCATGAGACCGCCCAGTCCCCTCTGGGCATTCTACCTAACATAAATGAAACAGTCCTCTTTGGATTTAGGATTCTCACGGAGTCACTTGATGTTGATGGTCATACAGACTTCTGGCTTTTAATCCATCCATCATTGTTGGAACATCATGGTGCTTTGAGTAGATGGAGGTGGCACAAGCCACCACCAAATGGATACCGGAAAAGGAAACAGAAGAGAGAGTAGGGGTTAGTACAGATTTTAGAGCCACCATAAATAGTTATTATAATGAGTTGGAGATACAGAGTATCAGGATTTTAATTACAGTGAAGTTATGAGAAGGCCATGTTAAAGTAATATGTTTTTTAAAGTTCTCCACTGTATCAGCCTGGCGAATTCCTATTGGCAGGCTATTCCAGATTTTAGGTGCATAGCAGCAGAAGGCCGCCTCACCACTTCTTTTAAGTTTTGTTCTTGTAATTCTAAGGAGACACTCATTTGAGGATCTGAGGTTACGATTTGGAATATAAGGTGTCAGACATTCCGATATTTAAGATGGAGCGAGATTATTTAAGGCTTTATAAACCATAAGCAGAATTTTAAAGTCAATCCTGAATGACACAGGTAACCAGTGTAGTGACATCAAAACTGGAGAGATGTGTTCGGATTTTCTTTTCCTAGTTAGGATTCTAGCAGCTGCATTCTGCACTACAGTGAACCCTCGTTTATCACGGTTAATCCGTTCCAGACTCTACCGTGATAAATGAATTTTCGCGAAGTAGGATTCTTTATTTATAAATCGAATATTTTCGCAGTTAGAGTATAGAAAACCTGTTTACAAACTTCTAAATACATTTTTTAACATTATTAGAGCCCTCTAGACAAGAGAACACCCTTTAGTCACCATTACACTTGTATTACCCAATATATTAGACAAAATAAGAGAAAATAAGACATATTAGACGTTACAAATATCATATTACTAGGCGCACTCGCCTTTTAAGGTGACCGACTTTTATCCTCAATTTTTGTGCGCTCCATGTGTACATCAGGCATGTAAGTTTAGGGAATGAGAACATCAAAGTGCCCATTCATAGCATCTCCCGAAAACCTACGTTTTTTTTTATCCCCTCAAGTACCTGTCCAAAGTCGTACAATGTCAGCCCGAATCTGTACCGCTAAAGACGGAGTTTCATGCACTAAATAAGCTATAGATGAGAATAAGCAAGCACCATCTCCCCTGATATTTACTACGCGGTGAGGCATTTGTACTCCATCAACATTAATTATTTCCAGAGACATAATTTTGTCTATTTTCCCAGCGCATCGCGCACAAAAGCAAGGGAACAATGAGAGCACCAGAACTCTGCTCACATCGCGTCACTTCGTACCTCAAGCTGCAAGTAGTAAGTCTGTGATAAGCGGAATACCGCTATGCTTTGCACTCACGAGACGGAAGGACAATCCCAAACGCTTTTATATAGTAGATTATTGTACTGTACATTTAATTGCACACAACCACTAACCTATGAAGGCACGACCTCAGTAGGAGAGTCTTCAGAGGTGGTGCAGTATCTTCAGCAGGTGCGTTGTTGTCTTCAGTGAAGAAGTACTAGGAGTAGGCAGTGGGTGTCTGGGTGCGCGGCTGAAGAACATCTTGATAGGCAGTTGCTGGCGCTGTCTTTTCATATGCGTGAGGAGGCTTTTGTAGGGTATTGCCATCTTTAATCATATCCAAGAGTTTCACCTTCTCCTGGATAGTAAGCATCTTCCTCTGGTGCTTAGTTTTATTGTCAGAAGGCTTAGAAAAAGCAGCACGTTTACGAGCCATCGTAGGGCTTAGATAAAAGTTCTCAGAAAGCGCATGCGTAGTGACGTAAGCGTGTATGAGAAATAAATCGCGATAGAGTGAAGCTGCGAAAGTTGAAGCGTGATATAGCGAGGGATCACTGCAGTTGCAAGTGATTTATGTCTTTTTTGGGTAGTCCTGAGAGGAGTGCATTACAGTAATCTCGTCGACTGAAAACAAACGCGTGAACTAATTTCTCAGCATCTTTCAGTGATATAAGAGGTCTAACTTTTGCTATGTTTCTTAAGTGAAAAAATGCAGTCCTAGTGATCTGATTAATATGCGATTTAAAATTTAGATTACAGTCAACCCCTAAGCTTTTTACCTCCATCTTGACTTTTAATCCTAATGTATCCAGTTTATTTCATACATTTCAACATAGCCAAAGAACTTCACAGGGCTAAAACATACAATAACCAAATAGAACACTATTAGAAATACGCACACGCATAGTCGAAACAGAAAATGTACTACTGGTAGGCACCCAGAAGTCTTTGGAAGTTAACCTTACAGATTTTAAACAGCCAGTGGAAAACTGAGCTGTACAGATTCAGGAGAGCCATGATGTGAACCTAAGGAAAAACCAGCATACTTCCCAGTAGTGATGGACATGAGGGGCTGTACAGATCAAGAGCAATGCAGAGTGCAATGTGATTGGTCAAATGAGAAATGCTGAGTGCAGCTTTAGGCTAGCTGACCATAGTAAAGTGAGGTTAATGACCGATCACACTGAACAACTCTTTGACAACAGAACAGCAAATAAAAATCTCACCTTGACATTTTGTAAAAGTTACATGAATAATAATTGAAAAGCTACGTTTGGCCAAATGGCCTGTTATTGTCCAAACAAGTCAAACAGCAAGGTAGCTTTTTATTTTGGATTCAAATGTTGCAACAAATAGAGCGCCATCAGCAGATCTAGGAAGAGAGGACCAGAGAGGTGCAAAGCGCTGAAGAGTGGAGGCTGAGCGAGAGTTTGCCAACGACCACAACACAGGTCTTTGAATCGGTAAGAAGACCCGAGTCAGAAAAGCTAAGTTGTATGATATGCCTGCTGTCTGTGGTGTAAGTGTCACAAATAGGCAGTGATGGAGCAAACAGCATTATAAGTCAGGATGTGACGATACAGGTTCTTACTCCCTGGCTTCCACTTCCTTTTTAGGAGCTCTTGAACCCGACACCATCAGTAATGCAACCGGATGAGCTGGACAATGAGGACACCAAATGGAGGAAGGGGAAAGGTGCAAAGTACAAACGGAGCTTTTATTAAAAACAGTCCAAACCAAAAGAGTGTCCAAATAAAGTGCAGTGCTCAAAGTCGATAAATAAATAATCCATAAAACCAGGATGAAATGTGGAGGTTAAAATAATCCAATAAATATTCCATATAAAAACGACGTTAAAAGAAGTCAATAATGGTTGGAAGCAGTCCTTTAAAAAGCCCAGTGCCTTCTTTAGCTGGCTGTTTCTCCCATCTGGGCCCTGCATCAGGGGAGTCGTCCTACCTGCAGCTGACCTTCTTCTGCTGGCCTGGTAGCTTTTCCGACCCCTGGCTTTGTATGGCTCTGCCAGACCAAGACTCGGGTTCCCCAGCGACCAACAACAACAACAACAACGTTTATTTATATAGCACATTTTCATACAAAAGAATGTAGCTCAAAGTGCTTTACATAATGAAGAATAGAAAAATAAGAGACACAGTAAGAAAATAAAATAAGTCAACATTAATTAACATAGAATAAGAGTAAGGTCCAATAGCCAGGGGGGACAGAAAAAACAAAAAAAACTCCAGACGGCCGGAGAAAAAAATAAAATCTGTAGGGATTCCAGGCCATGAGACTGCCCAGTCCCCTCTGGGCAATCTACCTAACATAAATGAAACAGTCCTCTTTGGATTTAGGGTTCTCATGGAAGGACTTGATGATGATGATGATCACGTGGACTTCTGGCTTTTAGTCCATCAATGCTGGGGCATCATGGTGCTTTGAATAGATTGGTGGTGGCGCAGGCCAGGGCGCTCGTGTTGGGGCTTCAACCCCCCAAGCCTCCGATTCCCACTGCCTTCCATGGCCTCATGCGGTAAGCTGTCCTCAATCCTGGTCACCCCTGCTCCTCTGTAAAACTCTGCAGAAGTGACCCAATCCATCCGCCCCCGAGTGCCAGCCAAACACCGTTGCTGAGGGCTCACTTCCCAGCTGCCTACAAGCACCAGTAAGCCTGCTCTATCTGCTGGTTCGCTCGCTAACTCACACCCGCACCGGCTCTCAGCCTCCTGCGTCCTCCACTAACCTCCGCTCTCTTTCCCGAATGGGGACATGGCACAGGTTCGGTGATTAGCAGCTCCTGACATCAATTACAGACATGGACGATCCCACACCTGTGCACTTCAGTGCGGAAATGGCCAAGCCCGTATCGCACTCGGGAACTGCTCCGGCCACACTACCACGACCCCTCGTTAAGCCGGCGAGTGCGGCGATTTCTAATTTAAAATCTGGCCTTTCTTACTGAGCTATGGACCTGCTATATCACACAGGAACAGGGATTAGAAAAGAGTTCAGTAGGTTTATACGGAATGTGACTGTAATGGGCTTTTAGGATCATTCTTGTCACGTGTACAGAGGACAGTGAAATTCTTACTCTCATGTACTAATCAACATGCAACATGTCACCACTGTCCATTGCCATGATTAGTGAGTATAGCTGCCTTAACATGAAATCTCTCTCATCCTTCCCTGCAAAATCTTAGAACATAATTATTAAATTATTGCAAACAGAATATAAGAATACTAGATTCTCTTGAACCCTCTAATAGGGAAAACTGCTTGATGCAAGTTGCAGGAACGTGACAAAGACTAAACGTTTCTTCTACAAGTGGTCTAACTGCAAATAATGAAGCATGTTTTAAGGACGGGTGCAACATGTGGTAGCCTTAAATCTGCCTCTCCCAGCTGTGAAATCCACACACAGACAGTGCCTATAAAACATACTCAATGGAAGTTTTCACATTTTATTGTTACCCTTCACTGGAACTAAGGGGTCTAGTGCAAACCCTGGTCAAGAGCCCCAGACCATTATCTCTGCTCCAGCAAACTTTACGGGAGGCACTAGGCAGTCTAGAAGGCCTCATTGTTTCTTGGCATCCACCAACTCCTGATTCATCTATGAAGTGTCACTCCAGAGAACACATTTCTACTGCTCTGAAAGTGGCCTGCTTTACATTACTCCAGTCAATGCTCAGTGTTGCACCTACAGTGGATAATCTTAGCTGCCTACAGCAGCTACTCGGCTATAGAAACCCACTTCATGAAGCTCCCGACGACTCTGTTGTGAGTGATGCGGTAGAGAGTAGGCCATTTTTACATGCTGTGTCCTTCAGCACTCGGCTGAGCTGTTGTTGCTCCCTCCACTTCAGAATAACAACTCTTACAGTTGACCAGGGCAGAACTAGCAGAGCAGAGATTTCACACACTGACTTGTGGCAAAGCAGCATCCTATGATAGTGCCACTGAGCTCTTCAGTACAACCCCATGTTTGTCAATGGGGACAATACGGCTATGTGTTTGATTTTATGGACATGATAACAAAGGGTGAAGCTGAAACATCTGAGCTCAATAGTTTGGATGGGTGTCCGCATACTTTTGGCCATATGGTATATATCAATAATATGTGAAAATTTCTAAGGTGGTGAATACTTTTAAACGCCACTGCACATACACTCCTGTCCATGCAGTGACAGCATACACTGCAATACAAACTACAATACTCAATTTAACAGTACAAGCACAAATTAAAGTTTACAATGGATTCCGACAATTGAATTTTCTTTACAATTTTAACCTGATTATATCAATTTGTTTCTTCCATATTTACTGCATAAGATTTATCCCACATTATGTGTACATAGCAGACAGTCTACATACTGTATTATGGTCCGATAAGTCATGGCTCACCCTACTTCTCATTTGACAGCAAGCCAGTGTAGACAAGTTGGCTGAGGATAAAGTGATCACAGTCCTTTGTTTGGCTTGCAGTGTTCTGAACCTTAATTATAGGTTTACAGAATCCTTATAAGTTCAGAGGTTCACAGGGTCAATGTTGTTGCACGTGACAAAAATTATACAAAGTGCAGCTTTCTTGCTCATGCATCTCAATTGTAACACATTGTAAATCTCACTCATGACAAACTGAATAAAATTGATTGGTCAGATAGCATGAAGATGCAGTGCCATGCCATCTGTGATAGGCTGAGAGTGGAAGCTTTCATAACCAGTCATCAGTCAGACAGAAAAAAGAGGAAGATCTACATCAACAATGGACATTGGGACAAAATTCTAACATATCAGGGGTATGAACACTTACTTCTAAATTATTGTCACATGTGCAGAGTTTCTTTGCAGCCTTTGTTGATTTTCGCAAAGCGTTCGACTCAGTTGATTGAGCTGCCCTGTGGGACATCCTAAGGGTTCATGGGATCCCCTCAAGGTTGCTGGATATCATGGCCAGCCTGTACACTGGTACTGTGAATGCTGTGCAGAGTGGAGGCAGGACCTCTGCGTTTTTCCCAATTGATTCTGGGGTTCGTCAGGAGTGTGTTCTTGCTCCTACTCTGTCCAATGCTTGTATGGACTGGGTGTTGGGCAAGGTCGTGGGGTCCAGCAGCTGTGGGGCATCTGTTGGTAAAGGAAGATTCACGGATCTTGACTTTGCTGATGATGCTGTGATCTTTGCAGAGTCAATGGAGGTTCTGATCGGGGTGCTCGAGGAGTCTGAGTGTCTGGGCTTGTGAGTGTCCTGGATAAAAACCAAGGTCCAGGCCTTTAATGACCTCTTAGGCACGGCCATCAGCAGTGAGTCTGTATGCGGAGAGAGTGTTGACCTTGTTGAGAGGTTTACTTACCTTGGCAGTGACATTCATGTCTCTGGTGACTCTTCCTATGAAGTCAGTAGATGGATTGGGAGAGCATGGGTGGTCATGAGATCGCTGGAAAGGGGAGTGTGGCGCTCCCGATATCTATGCAAAAGGATGAAAGTCAAAGTCTTTAGAGTCATGGTGCTTCCTGTCTTGCTATATGGTTGTGAGACATGGATGCTCTCCAGTGACCTGAGACGAAGACTGGACTTCTTTGGTACTGTGTCTCTCCGGAAAATCCTTGGGTACCGTTGGTTTGACTTTATGTCGAATGAGCGGTTGCTCCTGGAGTCCTGAATGAGGCACATTATCTGCATTGTGAGGGAGTGTCAGTTATGGCACTACGGTTATGTGGCGCATTTCCCTGAGGGTGATCCAGCTCGTAAGATCCTCACTGTTGGTGACCTGAGTGGCTCGACCAGGCCAAGGGGCCACCCACGTAACACCTGGCTGTGGCAGATAGAGGGTCATTTCTGGAGGGTGGGACTGGACTGTGTGTCTGCCTGGGGGGTTGCAAACCGGGATCCCGAGTTGTTTCGCTGTGTAGTGGGTGTGCAAACGCACTATACCAGTGCATGCTCGCCAACTTGACTTGTGAAGAGTTCAATGAAATTCTAATTGACATGCAAAACTCTCTGACAGCATGATAATTAAATATAACACCCTTACTAATTAACCACAAGTAAGTGAAATGGTAGTCAAATTCATTGATCACAAAATCTTCATTTTTCTTATCTCTAACCTCGTACTGTTCCATTCCATCTAAACTAGATAGATACTGAGGTGTCAGATAAGTTTTAATGAATCACTTCCCATTAGACAGACTAATATTGTTCTTGAATATAATATTGTAAGGACCCTGACAAATTGCCTCATGCTCAGTATGAGTCACCACTACTATGGGCTGGAATCCCATCTCTAAATGGCCTATAAAAACAGAAAGCCTGCAAAGTTACAGTGAGCAGTCCTTTTATGATAGTGAGCTACTCAAAAGAACAATATCACAAGCAAAGAATCCATATTGGCATTTGGTGCCTGTGGTACATTGGTGTTAGAAGTGGGATGACAAGAAGACAAAGAGTGCAGTGGAGACCTAAAATGGACTTGCTGGACTCTTCTGAGGAGTTTCTAGATATTCTCAAAGTCAAAATCTGGGATGTGGAATTCCGGTTGCAGCATCAGTGCAGGAAAGAAGACAGTTGAGGGACTGCTACCTCTTCTGCTCTCCCACCACTTCTTCATCTGCTAAGGTTTAATGGCCTGAGTGCATGGAAGCCAGCGGAACTTCAGAATCTTAGAGATGGAAAAAATTGTAAAACAAAATGTGAATGATATGTAGCAGGGCCGGTGGTAAAACAGGCAAAGGTTGAGGGAGATTGCTGAGGTGTAACAGAGCAGCGTGGATGGAGGGAGGGACTCAAAGCTGCGATCCAGACCTGGGAGGTGGGTACCACTGCAGCACTAGGCAAGGAGGTTCGCTGGCTTAAATATAATGGACAAGTCACTGTACAGAAAAGCAGCACTGAACACATCTGCTGTACCGCGTAACATCGCAGCAATTAACAACCCACGTGACATCTGAAAACAAAGTGCTCAACATCCCTGCTGATGTGCCTTTGTCACCAGCCGCACAACTACAAGGGAATTGATGAACTCCCCATTGTTTCAGAGACTGTGTTCATGTCGAGGAGTTTAAAGTGGTCGCTGGGGATAGTGACCAAAGGGAAGGCCGTGTAACAGCACTGACGAGTAACATCAGTCTGCATATGAGCCACCACCACTATGAGCTGGAATTTCATGTTACTTGAGTGCTTTCCTCCCATGGCCCAAATGTCATCCCAGTTCACTTGATTGGCTATCCCAGTTCGGCTCTGCGAGTGAGTGGACCCTGTGAAGGCCGAGTTGCCTGTACACAAGTGTTTCTTGCCTGTCACTCGGTTCTGCTAGACTAGGCTCAGGTCCTCAGTTTTGAGAACGTTACGCGAAGCTTCACAACACAAATACAGTTGTGCTTGAAAGTTTGTGAACCCTTTAGAATTTTCCATATTTCTACATAAATATGACCTAAAACATCATCAGATTTTCACTCACATTCTAAAAGTAGATAAGGAGAAACCAGTTAAAGAAATGAGACAAAAATGTTATACTTGGTCATTTATTTATTGAGGAAAATGATCGAATATTACATATTTGTGAGTGGCAAAAGTATGAGAACCTCTAGGATCAGCAGTTAGTTTGAAGGTGAAATTCGAGTCAGGTGTTTTCAATCAATCTGATGCCAATTAGGTGTCAGTGGGCACCCTGTGTTAAAGAACAGGGATCTATCAAAGTCTGCTCTTCACAACACATGTTTGTGGAAGTGTATCATGGCACGAACAAAAGAGATTTCAGAGCACCTCACAAAAAGAGTTGTTGATGCTCATCAGGCTGGAAAAGGTTACAAAACCATCTCTAAAGAGTTTGGACTCCACCAATCCACAGTCAGACAGATTGTGTACAAGTGGAGGAAATTCAAGACCATTGTTACCCTCCCCAGCAGTGGTCGACCAACAAAGATCACTCCAAGAGCAAGGCGTGTAATAGTCGGCGAGGTCACAAAGGACCCCAGGGTAACTTCTAAGCAACTGAAGGCCTCTCTCACATTGGCTAATGTTCATGTTCATGAGTCCACCATCAGGAGAACACTGAACAACAATAGTGTGCATGGCAAGGTTGCAAGGAGAAAGCCACTGCTCTCCAAAAAAACATTGCTGCTCGTCTGCAGTTTGCTAAAGATCACGTGGACAAACCAGAAGGCTGTTGGAAGAATGTTTTGTGGACAGATGAGACCAAAATAGAACTTTTTGGTTTAAATGAAAAGCGTTATGTCTGGAGAAAGGAAAACACTGCATGCCAGCATAAGAACCTTATACCACCTGTGAAACATGGTGATGGTAGTATCATGCTTTGGGCCTGTTTTGCTACATCTGAGCCAGGATAGCTTGCCTTCATTGATGGAACAATGAATTCTGAATTATATCAGAGAATTCTAAAGGAAAATGTCAGGACATCTGTCCATGAACTGAATCTCAAGAGATGGTGGGTCATGCAGCAAGACAACGACCCTAAGCACACAAGTCGTTCTACCAAAGAATGGTTAAAGAAGAATAAAGTTATTGTTCTGGAATGGCCAAGTCAAAGTTCTGACCTTAATCCAATTGAAATGTTGTGGAAGGACCTGAAGCGAGCAGTTAATGTGAGGAAACCCACCAACATCCCAGAGTTGAAGCTGTTCTGTACGGAAAAATGGGATAAAATTTGTTTAGTTGCAGTTATTGTTGCAAAGGGGGGTCACACCAGATACTGAAAGCAAAGGTTCACATACTTTTGCCACTCACAAATATGTAATATTCGATCATTTTCCTCAATAAATAAATGACCAAGTATAATATTTTGTCTCATTTGTTTAACTGGTTTCTCTTTATCTACTTTTAGGACTTGAGTGAAAATCTGATGATGTTTTAGGTCATATTTATGCAGAAATAATAGACAATTCTAAAGGGTTCACAAACTTTCAAGCACAACTGTATATAACAATGACCTCATCCATAGATAAATAATGCATAGCATGTCATTCACATACCTGCTTAATTCAATTCAGGGTCACAGAGGTACTGTATAATCTAATGCTAAAATAACAGTTTTTATAATCATAAAAACAGAACAAACTATAATTTGTGCATAAAGAAAAAGGAGTTCAATCAGCAGGCATGTGTTTCATTAAACTGGGTGGCATTCTGAATTCCAAGTGCCACGTTTCCATGCTTAAGGTCAGCATTTGCTCTTAAGCTTGAATTCAAACAAATGACAGTTGTGAACATTTTGGGGGACGCTGCTTAACAAAACAGTAAAGGTGACCTGTGGGATAACAGCATTACGGGACTTTTTGAAATATATTCAGCCCCTGTTTATGAGCATGTGCCTAACAACCTCCGCAAAGCTGGTATAAGAATTGTAAAATAATGGCCCCGTGCTGAAGAGAGCAAGCTGTTTAGACGACAGCTGTATTTTTAAGTCTAATTTACTTCTCTCCACACTTCTGCTTGTAGGCTGCCTAATTGCCAGAGGCTCCCTGACAGACAGAGGACGCTCACATTAATTGATGCTCTCATTGTTATTTCCATTGGCCTCTCATTAGAGCAACTCTAAAAGAAAAATAGCAATCAGCCCGGTGGTAATGAGGGCAGTGGGTGAAAAATATGGTGGGAGCGCACGTGTCTCTTGGAAAAGCCTCCCAGCACTCAGCTTACTTTCTGTTTGACTGTTTCTTGTGTGAGCAGAACCTAGCAATTAAGCAGTGAGACATGTTGAGCTATCGTGACCACAACTGCCATCTTTATTGAAGTCTTCCTAGCAACTAAATTCCAATGCTGACCTGAGTGCTAAAACAAAAAAAATGATCAGAGCCAGTACTATGAAAAATTAAGAGGGAAGGAATAACGCAAAGGAAGGTACTTGTGTACTAAACAGACGGCACAGACGGCAGTTCCTACCCATTCTAGTGTTGGGCTCCGTGGGGGAGGCGTCCCAGTTGCTTAATTTTTGGAGTTTAAATTATTAGACTGACCTTCCCCAACCACAGATACTAACCTTAAAGTTGGTGCTGGTGGAGCATAATTGCCTATAGGTCCCTAATATTAATGTCCCCTTTGGGTGCCTAATGTTAAAAGTGAAAATCCGATTTGCATCACGATAATAGAAAAGGGTATTAGCACGCCGTCCATTTAGTACACAAGTACCCAAAGGAAAAAAAAAGAGTATAGTGTCAAAATTCCTTAAAGGGTAATACATTAAAACAAACACACTTTCTGCACAATTGGGCCTGACATTGGACCAGGAGAACAGCAGGGGTGGCTTCCCCATTTGCCCTCCTCCATATCACCACTCAGTCCACCATATAATCTTTTCAACTTCCTTTTTTGATTTGCATTCAGGGCCCCCTCTTTACCACCTGCTCAGGTGAGCCTTTGAGCCAACTCATTTTTTGGTTCCAGACTGTAATGGGTCCTGCCAGAGAGATCGGCATGTCATCTCCTCTTAGGGTTTACTTCAGGGACCGGCAAGGTTCAAAGTCTTCTTGGTTTGATAATCTGGAACCCCTGGATGCTGAGGGTCCCCCTATTAGTTAAATTCCCCTTAGCACTCCAACTACGTCACTTCTGTAATCGGTGTTATGATACAACCAGTATTTATTTTCAGTTTTATTGTAGTTTTTGAAATATTTGCCTTTCATTTATTGTGTTTTGTGGGTAGAACACCAAGATGGGTCCAACCTGATGTCACAAATGCTGGGTCCTCGCTCTGACTTTATATATTGGCCAGAAAGGAGGATTCAGCAGTGGTTCACTGAGTTACTAAAGAGGGTATTGTAAGTACTGCTATTTCATTTTAGATGTTCTAGCTTTTGTGATTATTTTTACTTCTGTGTCTGGTTTCTGCTCTTCAGATTGTGTTTTGGCACTTGTTACACATGGACTGCTTTTTAGGCAGCTCTTTTCTGCTCCTTTTTTGTAATATTTGCCCATTTGGTTGCTTTCTGTCAGTGATTATCCCCTTTTATCAAAATTTATGTCATTTGATTACCAGCCAGAGGGTTTATGGTTTCTCTCCCGTATAAGGCATTTTTGTGAAATTTGGAACTTTCTTGTATTTTTGAACCTTAAAAGTCAGGACACGATTACAAATTTTGATCATCACAAGTGAGGAACCCAGACCAAAATGCAAACCAGTTACAATTGCTTGATTTTTATAACCAGTGGATTGTAACTAGCTTGCATTTTGTTTTGAGCTCTTCACTTGTGATGATCAAATTTTGTAACCTTGTTCTATAACACTTGTTTCCAAACAGTCCCCCAGACGGATGTTTACCTCTTCTGTACATTGCTTTGGATAAATTGAATTAGCAGACAAATGTAAATTTAAAAGCCACTTCCCCATTTATAGGCCTGTCTAGGCTGAAGCCCGCAGATAACAGTTTTGGGACTGGCTGGCTTGGGTGAGCCCCTTCTGGCCTGGCCCGTGAAGGTCCTAACCTGCTTTTGTGGCTTATTACGGAAGCCTCACACCCTTTGAAACTTCAGCTCATGAAACTTAAGTTCATAGCAAGGTGTCAGCCAAGCCGTACTGTCAACTTCTGGTTTGGGGAAACAAAAAGAATTTTGTGCCAATCTTCTGTGACATCCCATTCACTTTGTTGCCCCTCAGAAATCTTGCTTCTGGATACCCTTTACATTATCAAAGAAGTCTGCCATCAAATGATCCTGTGAATTAACTCTTGTGAGACAACAGCAGGGCTTGAAGTAGGCCTTCAGTTTTCAATTTTTTGCCGAACGGTTGTGGCACTGAATGTTACATACCAGCACCTCCCAATTTCTAAGGGGAATGCCCCTCTAAACCGCTCACCTATCTAATCTATGAATGTCGTTGTGCTCAAAACAGTGAGAGGGGGACTTCCACCTCGATTAAAATTTGCAATGCATTGGAGGAGAAACAAGAGGCAAACAAAAACTTCTGGCGCTAATTTGTTTCAGCTTCAGAGTGTACAGAGATAAGCTGCCCAATGAACCAGAGTTTTTAACTTAAGAGTGAGTTTTTTTTTTTAAATGTATTTTAAGATTTTGGTTATTGTTTACTTTTTAATGTTATTTTTAGTGACAACAGTTTGTCACCATTTTCTGCTATTTTTGGATGGCCACAGTCGTATTGTTTATAACAATACTTTCAGTTTTTAGTCCTGTGTCATCACATCACCTTATATATAACCATCTACATGTGGAAGTGTGTGTGTCTCTCCGGCCTGGAAGTGAGAGGTGGAGTCTGGGAAAGGGCTCCACCACCGAAGAAACAGAAAACTCGCTTAGCCGCTAGTAACACAAGTGAGGCCAGCATGTCAGCAAAACGAAACTTCCGAAGAAACTTTCAATTACCTGACATCTCGACATTTCATCTGGCCCCGTGCTTTTTACAGCACGGTCTTACACAGCTAGTCCTTATATAAGATGGTAGCACAACTATTCTAATGTTGTAGCTTTGGATCTGAATTAAAGCAAATTAATCTTGGCAATGTACTGAAAAGAGATTTTTCTAGGCAGTTTAGTACTTTTGACCTCCTTGAACAGTCGATTTTGGTTAGCATATTATTGGTTTTGGTGAACATGTCCTGCAGTTGTCTCCGGTTTTCTGACTTTCAACCCGCACATTAACAACAAGGGTGATCTTGTAGGGCTAAATGCCCCGTTTTCCTCAAAGTAGTAGTAATATTCTAATTGCTTGCCTGCTTACATTTGTACTTTCCAGTCCTTTTCCAAACATTTTCTTGCTAAAATGTGTTCACAACAAACTGAGATTTGCACTGTGAGGCAACAGAGCTAACATTTCCACCTCAATGCTTTCCACTTGTAACATGTTTTAAGAAAAATGATCATGATTTAAATCACATTTTGTAAATATTATAGCTGTGGAATCTGCATGACTGTCATTATACACTGTCTTAAGTCAGTGCCCACTAGCAGTTAATAGCCAGATGGTGTTCAAGATGCCCCAAAACACAGATAAAGTGCAAAATATTTGTCAATGTTTATTACAGGAAGAATCATAATCCAGTATTTGTTGGTGAGATTAACAACAAAAATTCACAACAAAAGGTGTCAGAAAGAATAATATGCAACAGTCAAGCAAAACAAAATAGGCATATCCAACAAACAGGACAAATTCAATAAATTACTGAAAACATTCATGTAGAGTAGTGTTTTGTCTTGGTAGAGTATTATATTGCTTTACTTTCCCCTTTTGTATTATTAATATGTAGCCTTTGTCAGAATGCCTCAAATCTCCCAGACTTACCACTGTTTATAAAGTGCTAGCAAAATACCCACGTTTTGCAGCGGAGAAGTAGTGTGTTAAAGAAGTTATGCAAAAGAAAAGGAAACATTTTAAAAATAATGTAACATGATTGTCAATGTAATTGTTTTGTCACTGTTATGAGTGTTGTTGTCATCAAGGATATGATTATCATTATTTGTTTCAATCAGGTTCGTATTTGGAGGACGTGTTGTGTTCAAGTTACATTCCGTGTTTGTCAACCGTTGTAAAGATAACAGGTTTCATTCATCGAAGTGTTCACTACCAAAAAATTCACGCTACCCGTGAATCTAAGATGTTTAACAGGCATTCCCAGTATTGACTTGTGGATTTGCCTGCAAATATTTAGCGGCAGCGTGTCTATGAACTTGTGGAATTGCCTGCGAGTATTTAGCGACAGCGTCTCTATGCTATAGACGTATATATGTACGTAGGTAGGATTCAGTTATGACCGTTACGCATAGAATTTTGAAATGAAACCTGCCCAACTTTTGTAAGTAAGCTGTAAGGAATGAGCCTGCCAAATTTCAGCCTTCTACCTACATGGGAAGTTGGAGAATTAGTGATGAGTGAGTGAGTGAGTCAGTCAGTCAGTCAGTGAGTCAGTGAGGGCTTTGCCTTTTATTAGTATAGATTATAGTAAATAACTTCTCCCCACCTTCCCTTCTACATCTATGACCTCAGGTGTAGTAAAAGACAAGCAGGAGTTAAGTTACACATAAAATAATGTATTATCGATAATAGTCATAAATAATAACAATATGCAAAGTATATTTGAATATTGGCAACCATACAACCTGATAAATGGTGATGTGTAGTTTCAGGCGGCACACAGACTTGTTAGTTACTTAAAATGTCTCTAGTTAAGGCATCGTTTGTGGTCAGCTTTCTTCAGAACAGACTGCATGCCTGTCTCAATATGGCTGCCGAGCTGTGCTCTTCATTGTGTTGTCCTTTCAGTTCATGGATCAGTTTGGTAAGAGAGGGAGATGCTTCTTCATCAGATGTTAGTAAGAGAGAGAGAGTGTGAGGGAGTGAGCAGATTTATAGATGTTCTGTCCAACCCCTAGAGCCAATAGGACATCATGGTACACAAAGGCTTCTGATACAAGCCAGTTCCAAACAGCCATACTTCAGACCAATGGGGGAATAGAACATCTTAATACCTGCCATCCCCCAAAACTATTTGTTGAGGTAAAGCTTGGTAGTGAGTCCACCTAGCTTTGTGTGGGGGATGAGAGAGAGAGACTCTAGCAGAAAAACATTTGTTTCAAGCACTTCCCCCAAAACTGTCGTAAAATTCACTTTCTTGACTTAGATTTGCCTAAGTTACAAATAAAGACATACTTCCACAGACGCATTAGTCGCGCTTCGCTGTGTCATCCCACTTGGGGGAGGACCTTGAAGAGTTCAGAAACCTCACACACTCCATACTAGTCCATTAGGACCCCATAGCATTCAACACACAGTTTTACTTCAGTTCATTCTCTCATTAACGTGGACTTCATCTAAGGTGTTTGTTTCAGGTTTTCTTGTTCTTTTTTTCCATTTACGTTAGCATCCCTGATCCTATGACCATTCATCCTGTCATGACTGCCCATTCTTTTTGTCTGTGTGCAGCAATATGAAAAATCAGCAAGTCACATTTCAGCACTCAAGAAAACCAGAGCAATAACTCAAAACTGAATTCACACTTCATGACAGAGTTGTTGTTGCTATTGTTGCTAAGAGGTCTTAAACATGTAGCCTTCACATAGAACATATCACACCTGAATATTAAGTCAAAATCTATATGTTAGGAAACAATGATAAGTAAAATGTATTTTTAGCAAGAGACTCATTAAAGCGTTAACACGATAAGCCCTGGTGGCTGTAGGCTACAGCTGTCGAGTAAGGCCTTGGCCATACTTTGGTGACACTGCAGCATGTTCAGTTTAAACAGGTTTTCAAAATGCTCGTGGCACTAAAGATAAATAAATCAGCAGGGCTCGATGGTTTAGTGGCTCATGTCCTGAAGGAAACTAAACAATTTGCATTGCATCCTAGTATCCAGCACATCAAAGGACGTGAGGTGCAATGCAATCAGAAAATAAAGAAGATCGTTCTAAATTCCAAAGACAGGGACAGAACAAAGGCAGATGACTGCAGGCAAGTATGTCTGCAAGTCACAGATGGAAAGAGTAATGGAGGAGGAAGTGGAAAATATGTTTTGAACAAAAGCATTATTTCTATGAGTTGACTAGACTGATGGTAAACAACTACTGTAAGATAAAATCAATTGATTTCCCCGAAGAGGTAACTGATACAGTGAAGGAGGAGATTGGGAGCAACACCCACCACACGACAAACCATCCAGATTAAGATCCAAGTGCTGCCACGCAATGGGTGACACCTCAGCGCCACCCTGAAGAGTACAAGGTTTTTTGTTTTACTGTGGCAGGAGTGCCAATCCCCAGGTTTTGCTTGCAGGACTGGATGCAGATTAACATCATATTCAGGACGGAGCAACTGCAGGGTTAAGTTCCTAGCTCAAGGGCCCAATGGAGTAGAATCACTTCTGGTGTTTTATGGGATTCAAACCGGCAATTGGAGCAAATCCCTAGCCTGTGGATGTATAAGTAATTCTCAGAAAACCCCATACATACTCTGTATTGGCCTGCTGTCCAGGGCTGATTTCTTCATTACCTCTAATTCTTCTGGGTTGCTGCCTCCTTTATGTCCTGTGCATTATAACATATAAAAAGAAAATCATCCTGTTACAAAATTGATATTCTCACACAGAGAATGTAGGGAGTTTCACTTTCATTGTATCAGTCACAGAACAAAAGTGCAAAGTGTTATGCATGTGTGCCAGGGGACCATCTTTCGAGCTCTGTTAAGGTAATCAATACCACACTAAGACGAGAGAGGGCGCTGTCACTAACAGTATCTTCTTCTTCGCTCAGAGAACTCGACTCACCCCACCTCAAATACTCAGAGAAAGCCCCGTCCCTTCCAATAGTAGGTGTCAGAAAAGCTTGAACCTGACCTTCACAAACATTGGGGTCCCTGAGTGACACTACCCTGCACCTGAGGGAGAAAGTAATGGCATTGGGCTACTGCTGCATCTTTTTAGATGTGTCATTATGCATGTCTTGTTTTTGTCATTTCTTATTAAAAGTGTTTACCTGGTGTGGACCCCAAAACTATGTGGCCTGTACCACCATTCACACAAGATAACTTACAGACACACAGCAATGCACTGTCACATAATGTAGCGCATGAGTCTCACGCACATAGAATATGTGTAAATGATACTTGCATCTACAAGACATTTCAGAATAAGAGTTGTCTCCTAAATTACGTCACCCTCCTCTAGTCCCTTCACTACCCTGAAATGGAGCAAGCGGATTTGAATGTGGAAGGGTGATTGGACTTGACAGTATAATGAGAGGTTATTAAAGAGAGCGCAAGTCCTGAGAAGTGTTTACAATTGAAGACAGAATGAAAGTAGGCACACAGGTTTGGTAAAGAATGTAAAGTGCAAGAGCTGAGAAATCTGCAAATAGCACAGCTGGCAGCATGTTGACAGTCAGTGGAGGCCATTACAAAATATGGAGAAGAAGTCGGAGGAGGCAATGTGAGCCCTGCAAAGCACAATTACATGTCAACACATCGCAACTAAGAAAATAACATAAAAGTTAGAGGAATCAGCAGTATGCTTGATTCTCACAATAACAGAACTTAATTACAATAACTGACTAAGAAAATGGGATTCATGCTGCTTGGAACCACGGAGAACTATGCAAGAACCAATGAAAGGATGTCAAATCATTAGTTTTAAAACATTTTATACAAATGATGAAATGAAAATAAATACATGGACAAAATACCAAATTCTTAAACACATATTCTTAGAAACAAGCTGCTGTTTCCCCTAAATCAGAGACACAAAAGGCACGTGTAACAGAAGGGAAGATAACAGGCTAGGAGTGGCTGAGGACAGTTTTGTGGCTAACAGTTCAGTAGTTCCAGGTGAATAAAGATCTAGTAGTTGAGTTTGTGGTAAGTGGAGTGTTGCTCAAAACACCTGTGACCATTAGGGGGTGTTTCAGCACCCAAAACCTCAGACACAACTACCACAACACAAGTCCCAGTACAATAAAAGGTTTAGTTTTACTAATACCTTACAAAAAGGCTTTGAAAATCGCCATTACAATGAAAATCTTCCCTTCTCTTTTCCTGTCTTCTTCCATGAGTTTTGTCCTCTTTCCACCCGACTCCAACTTGCCTGGAAGAGGTTGAGCGGCTCTTTTTATGCTGGACCTGGGAGTGCTAATAGCCCAATGGAAGCACTTCTGTGTCAAACAGAAGTCCCACAAAGCAGGGGTGATGGATCCCTGCAGCACACCCTGATAGTACCCATGGATCCCAACAAGGCTGCACCTAAGGGACTACACTTCCCAGTGTGCCTTGTGGCTTTCCCCACAGGTAGTGTCACCCAGGGAGCCTGCCACCAAGCGTGTCAGAGGAGTATGTAGTCCTTCCAGGTTGTTTCCTCCATCCTTCCAATACACTAGCCTCCTGGCCAGGTATTGTTCTTCAGCCCACCCCTGCTGTGATGCCAGTGTACTCACTGCAGCACTGGCATATTCTGCCTGGTTGAGGCACGGCGATCTTCACCCTCGTCACCATCTTTTTGCATTAAAACTGTTGCTTGTGCCTTTCAAGGCCTGCCCTCCTCTCCAGGTAAGGAACCTTGTCCCATCCATCACACAGCATAACTAGATTAAAAAAAGGGTCAAAATTACCTAGGATCTGCTCTTCTTGTTCTTCCAGCTATGGGAATTGCACTTCATGCTCAGCAGATGTCGCTGCTGTTTTCTTCCTTTCTGCCATGTCACCCTTTCAAGCAAGCCCTGATGACTTTGCAGATGTTGCCACTACCCCACTTCACCAACTTGTATCATATCATAAGATTTGGATTAAGACTAAGACCACAATTTTAACCCCACTGGTTAACAAGTAACAGATGGACATAACCCCCTGCATTTTATATTTTTTTATATATATATATATATTGTGGAAGCAGCCTTTGCCTCTTCAGGTCCGCCTCCTCTCCTCTCCTCCAAGACTCTGTCCACTTCCACCCGACTCCAGCCATCAAATGGAGGGAGGCGGCCCCTTTTATGTTCACCCGGACAAGCTCCAAGTGCCTCCCGATAACCATTCGCCGTCCCTCCCAGGTGTGGCAGAAGTGCTGGCTGTGCACTCGGAAACACTCCGGGTGTCCCTGGTCTTCTTCCCCCCAGCACTTCCGGGTGTGGTGGAAGTGCTGAGGGCCAGGGCTCTTCAGGCATCCGGGCACCCCCTGGCGGTGACCACGGGCCCCTTCAGGGTTGAGCTTCCAAGCTCTGTTCTCGTGGTCCCCATACCATCCAGGGCGATTGCCATCTCCTGGTCCTGAGGAGGCGTAGTCCCTCTTCCGGTCCTTCTGGGCGTCCCAGCTGGGTACCACCCCAGCTGCTTGCCACTATATATATATATATATATATATATAGTGGAGGACTGCCGGCTTCTCATGCCGGTCCTCACCCCCAAGCTGCCAGGAGGAGCTCTCCCGACAGCAGGATCGTGCCCCGAGGTCCAGCAGAGCCTTATGGACTTTGTAGTGTTTATACACAGCCCTGCTGGATACCTTGGGGACCACCAGGAGTCGCTGTGGGGGGGCTTATGGGCTCTATGATGCCGTATGACCCGGGAGTACGTCACAGTCATGTAACGGGAAGAAATGTGGTGCTCCCGGCTTGAAGAAAAGGACTGATTGCCCTGACCCGGAAGAAATTAGGAACTATGGATTGATGGGACAGAAATACCTCTGGGTCAGGGTCTATAAAAGGACTGTGGCTCAGTCCAGACACTGAGCTGTGCTGGGAGGTGGAGGAGCAAGTGTCTGGGCGAGGAGGAGAGTTAATTAGTAGTTGATTGTGTAAAAAAGAGTTTGGTGTATGAGTAGTGTGGAGGGTGCTTGGTGCACTGTGGAAAACAAAAATAAATAGTATTGGATTTTTATCTAGTGTCTGGAATTGTACCTCAGGGTTCAAGGGAGCACTAGCGCCCCCTACTGCCACAATATATATACTGCTCAAAAGAATTAATGGAACACTTTTTAATCAGTATAGCATAAAGTCAATGAAACTTATGGGATATTAATCTGGTCAGTTAAGTAGCAGAGGGGGTTGTTAATCAGTTTCAGCTGCTGTGGTGTTAATGAAATTAACAACAGATGCACTAGAGGGGCAACAATGAGATGACCCCCAAAACAGGAATGGTTTAAAAGGTGAAGGCCACTGACATTTTTCCCTCCTCATCTTTTCTGACTGTTTCTTCACTAGTTTTGCATTTGGCTACAGTCAGTGTCACTATTGGTAGCATGAGGCGATACCTGGACCCTACAGAGGTTGCACAGGTAGTCCAACTTCTCCAGGATGGCACATCAATACGTGTCATTGCCAGAAGGTTTGCTGTGACTTCCTGCACAGTCTCAAGGGCATGGAGGAGATTCTAGGAGACAAGCAGTTACTCTAGGAGAGCTGGAGAGGGCCATAGAAGGTCCATAACCCATCAGCAGGACCAGTATCTGCTCCTTTGGGCAAGGAGGAACGGGATGAGCACTGCCAGAGCCCTACAAAATGACCTCCAGCAGGCCACTGGTGTGAATGTCTCTGACCAAACAACCAGAAAGACTTCATGAGGGTGACCCAAGGGCCGCATGTCCTCTAATGGGCCCTGAGCTCACTGCCCAGCAGCATGCAGCTCGATTGGCATTCGCCATAGAATACCAGAATTGGCAGATGCACCACTGGTGCCCTGTGCTTTTTACAGATGAGAGCAGGTTCACCCTGAGCACGTGACAGAAGTGAAAAGGTCTGGAGAAGCCATGGAGAACATTATGCTGCCTGTAACATCATTCAGCATGAGCAGTTTGGTGGTGGGTTAATGATTGTCTGGGGAGGCATATCCATGGAGGGTCACACAGACCACTACAGGCTTGACAAAGGCACTTGGCTGCCATTAGGTATCATGATGAAATCCTTGGACCCATTGTCAGACCCTATGCTGGTACAGTGGCTCCTGGTGCACGACAATTCCTGGCCTCATGTGGTGAGAGTATGCAGGCAGTTCCTGGAGGATGAAGGAATTGATACCATTGACTGGCCACCACACTTTCCTGACCTAAATCCAATAGAACACCTCTGGGACATTATGTTTTGGTCCATCCAATGCCACCAGGTTGCACCTCAGACTGTCCAGGAGCTCAGTGATGCCCTGGTCCAGATCTGGGAGGAGATCCCCACAACACCATCTGTCATCTCATTAGAAGCATGCACCGATGTTGTCAGGCATGTATACAAGAACACAGGGGCCATACAAAGTGCTGTACAATTTTGAGTTGCTGCAATTCAATTTTGGCAAAATGGACTAGCCTGCCACATAATTTTTTCACTCTGATTTTTGGGGGCGTCTTTGAATTCAGGGCTCTGTAGGTTGATCATTTTCATTTCCATCAAACGATGTGGCATCCTTTCGTTCCTAACACATTACCCAGTCTATATCAGTATAGATATCCAGGAGGATTTCTTTTCCCATTGAGATCTGATGTGTTTTCAAAGTGTTCCTTTAATTTTTTGAGCAGTTTATATATATATATATATATATATATATATATATATATATATATATATATATATATATATATATATATATATATATATATATATATATATATATATATATATATATATATATATATATATATATATATATATATATATATATATATATATATATATATATATATATATATATATATGTATATATATATATATAAACTGCTCAAAAAAATTAAAGGAACACTTTGAAAACACATTGAAAAATATATATACCAGTAACTGCATTCCTAGTTTTCATCCTTTATCTCTGTCTCTGTTGAATGCTAAACAGAGCATTCGTTTGCTCAGAGGTTGATACGTTTGCTGCTTCCTGAGCAGCTCTTCTTTTCTCCACCCTAGCAGCCCACTACTTCTCTTCTTTTGTCGCCATCTTTTTGTATTAAAACTGATTAAGTTAGTTTTTGTGTTGCAATTACTTAGTATGTTTTTGTTTAATTTTTCACTTAAGCTGGCACTTAAGTCTTCAATCTGCCTCAAGAATGATTAGCAAAGGTGCTAGGGAATGAGAATGGCACCCATACGCATGTGCCGCACAGCTGCCCTGCTGCGTGCTGCCGAGAGTTGATTCTACAATAAAATAAAAATAAAAAGAGTAATAAAAATCATCACCCCGAAAGTGGTTAGTAGACACCACATAGTATATGTATACCAAATTTCAAGTCAATAGGTGAAACGGTTTGCGAGCTACAGGTGATTTAAAATCGTGAACAGCCACGGTAGCATATTATATAAGAAGATATATATATATATATATATATATACAGTATATAGTGCATCCAGAAAGTATTCACAGCGCATCACTTTTTCCACATTTTATGTTACAGTCTTATTCCAATGGATTAAATTAATTTTCTTCCTCAGAATTCTACACACAACACCCCATAATGACAACGTGAAAAAAGTTTACTTGAGATTTTTTCAAATTTATTAAAAATTGAGAAAGCACATGTACATAAGTATTCACAGCCTTTTCCATGAAGCTCAAAATTGAGCTCAAATGCCTCCTGTTTCCCCTGATCATCCTTGAGATGTTTCTGCAGCTTAATTGGAGTCCACCTGAGGTAAAGTCAGTTGATTGGACATGATTTGGAAAGGCACATACCTGTCTATATAAGGTCCCACAGTTGACAGTTCATGTCAGAGCACAAACCAAGCATGAAGTCAAAGGAATTGTCTGTAGACCTGCGAGACAGGATTGTCTCGACGCACAAATCTGGGGAAGGTTACAGAAAAATTTCTGCTGCTTTGAAGGTCCCAATGAGCACAGTGACCTCCATCATCCGTAAGTGGAAGAAGTTCAAAACCACCAGGACTCTTCCTAGAGCTGGCCGGCCATCTCAACTGAGTGATCGGGGAAGAAGGGCCTTAGTTAGGGAGGTGACCAAGAACCCGATGGTCACTCTGTCAGAGCTCCAGAGGTCCTCTGTGCAGAGAGGAGAACCTTCCAGAAGGACAACCATCTCTGCAGCAATCCACCAATCAGGCGTGTATGGTAGAGTGACCAGACGGAAGTCACACCTTAGTAAAAGGCACATGGCAGCCCGCCTGGAGTTTGCCAAAAGGCACCTGAAGGACTCTCAGACCATGAGAAACTAAATTCTCTGGTCTGATGAGACAAAGATTGAACTCTTTGGTGTGAATGCCAGGTGTCACATTTGGAGGAAACCAGGCACCCCTCATCACCAGGCCAATACCATCCTTAAAGTGAAGCAAGGTGGTGGCAGCATCATGCTGTGGGGATGTTTTTCAGCGGCAGGAACTGGGAGACTAGTCAAGATAAAGGGAAAGATGACTGCAGCAATGTACAGAGACATCCTGGATGAAAACCTGCTCCAGAGCGCCCTTGACTTCAGACTGGGGTGACGGTTCATCTTTCAGCAGGACAACGACCCTAAGCACACGGCCAAGATATCAAAGGAGTGGCTTCAGGACAACTCTGTGAATGTCCTTGAGTGGCCCAGCCAGAGCCCAGACTTGAATCTGATTGAACATCTCTGGAGAGATCTTAAAATGGCTGTGCACCGACACTTCCCATCCAACCTGATGGAGCTTGAGAAGTGCTGCAAAGAGGAATGGGCGAAACTGGCCAAGGATAGGTGTGCCAAGCTTGTGGCATCATATTCAAAAAGACTTGAGGCTGTAATTGCTGCCAAAGCTGCATCGACAAAGTACTGAGCAAAGGCTGTGAAAACTTATGTACTTGTGATTTCTCAGTTTTTTTTATTTTTAATAAATTTGCAAAAACCTCAAGTAAATTTTTTCCACGTTGTCATTATGGGGTGTTGAGTGTAGAATTCTGAGGAAACAAATGAATTTAATCCATTTTGGAATAAGGATGTAACATAACAAAATGTGGAAAAAGTGATGCACTGTGAATACTTTCCAGATGCATTGTATATATATTGTCACACACGTGCGAGTTGGAGGCAGTCAAAGAGCCCAAAGGTGAGTGAAACATCGCGAGACAAAGGGTTATCACATTATGCTTACCTTAATCTCTATTCACCTACAGAAAATTTGAAGAAAAATAAGAAGTCTCACTTCCGGGCTCAAAATGGCCGACACGACATCACTTCCGGTTCAATCTGATTACGTCACTTCCGGTTCCATCAATCCATTGCTCCTGTCTAATCCTGATGACGTTGGTTCCATTTCCCCGCCTCCAATCGTCACTTCCTGCCAACAATTTCCTGTCCCATAATCCATCCTGCTATATAAACTCCATCTTGTCTGCAGTTGATCATTCATTTTGTACTGAAAAGTCTTATGAATCAACCTTTTCTATCATTTGTCTGGACGACAATATATGGGGACGAACCCCAAACCTTAATTTTGCGTGGAAAATATTTTCTTGTGGAAGCATCTTATCACTATATATATATATATATATATATATATATATATAGTAGATTTGCATCTTGGTTTTAGCTTTATGCATTTAAAAATTGCCAGTTAAAGTTGTTATAGTTTTGTTTTCATTTAATTTTTTTTCTGTACATTATATATTTTTCTGTATGTTTTCTTTAATTTCAATTTATGTTTTATGTTATGATTGCACTGGCAGCACAAAACAAAACAGTGAGACTTCTAAAATGTCCCACAAAACAAATCTCAAGCCAAGGCAAGCCATTCCACAGAAAAACAGGAGGCTTCAGGCCGAAGTAGGCCTCAAAAGGGGGTGCCAGGCTTTTGAATTCAAGATAAAAACAAAGAATCTCAAAAAATGTGATGTATGTCTGACCAGAGGAAGAACCATGAAAACTCTGGCTGAGGAAGAGAAGTCCCCAAATAATCTTTATAAAAAAGGATGTTTATTTGAAAAAAAAAACAAAATATGAACACGTCTTTACAGAGTACAAAAATAAAGAAGTTGCTAAAGGCAAACCTAAGCAAACAATATTTCAAAAAGAAAATTCATAACAGCAAAAGGTCAAAAGCCAATAATCAGAATATAAAAAAACAAACAAAAAGTGCAATACTTATGATTCAATTGATTAATAAAATAACAGTGGGAGGTCGCGCTTTTAGTTACAGGGCCCCTAAACTGTGGAATGTTTTGTCTGCTACAATAAGAGATGTCCCTTCGGTCTCAGCTTTTAAATCCTGGCTGAAGACTCACTACTTCAGTTTAGCATATCCTGACTAGAGCTGCTGATTAACTGTACAGACTGCATCTCTGTTGTTAGTCATTAGCACTAAAACATAAGTAACATCCATCCATCCATTGTCTAACCCGCTGAATCCGAATACAGGGTCACGGGGGTCTGCTGGAGCCAATCCCAGCCAACACAGGGCACAAGGCAGGAACCAATCCTGGGCAGGGTGCCAACCCACTGCAGGACACACACAAACACACCCACACACCAAGCACACACTAGGGCCAATGTAGAATCGCCAATCCACCTAACCTGCATGTCTTTGGATTGTGGGAGGAAACCGGAGTGCCCGGAGGAAACCCACGCAGACACGGGGAGAACATGCAAACTCCACACAGGGAGGACCTGGGAAGCGAACCCGGGTCTCCTAACTGCGAGGCAGCAGCGCTACCACCGCGCCACCGTGCCGCCCCATAAGTAACATGATAGTTATAACTGGATAACCCTCACCTATTCTGTTTCTCTTCTTGGTACTCAAATATGGCACTTGGTATCACGGCCCACCTGCCTGCCTAAAGTAAAATCATCTCTGATGGAGAATCGCAGGAATCATCAGTTAGAGGGGTCATTTCATCAGATTGGCAGGCCCAGCGCTGTTTCGGCTGTGGAATGGACAATAGGGGGAAGCAGCTTGATGGCCGAGGTCTCCAGGACTCTGAACAAATCCAAATCATATTCTGTGATATCATCGAGTGTTAAATTCTGCTCTGTACTTGTAATATTTTTAGTTAACTATTAAATTGAATTGAGGATTATTTGTGTTGTGTTCTGTGTATTGTATTGTATTGACCCCCTTCTTTTTGACATTCACTGCACACCCAACCTACCTGGAAAGGGGCCCCTGCCTTTATCAGGGTTTCTTCCATTTTTTCTCGAGTAGGGTTTTTTTTTAAGGAGTTTTTGCTTCTCTTCTTAGATAGTCAAGGCATCTGTCAAAATATAGGGCCTGTTAAAGCCCATTGTAGCACTTCTTGTGTGATTTTGGGCTCTGCACAAATAAATTGTATTATATTGTATTGTACCCATGAGAGTAAAAACACAGAAACAGTTCAAAATACACAATAATGATAAGAGCAAAAGAAGGTAAAAATAAGCACTTTATACAAGAGCCAAGAGACAGGTATAAAATAGTAACACATAAGAGAGCAATTCAAAAGTAAAGGCAATTTGAAAAGTAGCCACAATGGATAGAAGCTGATGCAGTACAAGACGTTTGCAATGGCTTATGGGAAGTACAAACATGCACAGCACTGGGCTCTGCCTTTAGTCTTGTTAAGGCCAAGGTGAAATGAACCTGGACACTCCACTGCGGGAATTACGCCATTGTTGAACGACGTGCAGTAGTGATACTCCTTTGGGTAGAGGGAGTGACACCTGCAGAAATTCTCTATAGAACGTTTGTTTCTGCAGATCAGCAGGCTGTTTGGGTACTCATCTTACACAGACTGACTAGGAACTGCCAGAAGGTGGTATTTGGGCAGAGATTGAGACACACATTCTGTGAAAGGCTGAATGTTTTGGAAGCACTTGAGAGAAATGAACTTGTGAAAAAAGATCTGCTTAGAAGAAATGGAACAATATTCACAACAATTCTTGTCTGTTGCATGATTGATCCATCTACATGGAGACGACATGCACTGTCAGCCAAAATAAATGTATTGGTAACATTTTGGCCTAAAGAAAAATGCAACTTTTCATTTCCTCTTGTTGTCTTTCTGATTCCTTAGCTTGCGGCAGGAGGAGGCAATTGGCCACACAACCAGTACGCTGCACGATGCTTTTCCATGCTTTACAGTGTAAAATGAATAGACTTGACACACTTAAAAAGGTTTGGGGCAGTCACCTGTATATTATTCCTGGCTGCAAAAGATTCTTGATAAATACAGAGATGTTTTCTATACCGAGTCCAAAACAGAACTGACGATGGTTTGTCAAGATGGCGGTTTTAAGGGACAGGACAGGAAGTGATGTAAGGGAGCTGGAAGTGATGTTCTTCATTAGTCAGAGTAGGTGCCAGAAGTGATCATCTTCTGGGCACCGGAACCAGAAGTGACATCATCGGTTTTAAATCAGACAGGTTTTCCCGCGGCTGGTCTGTAGAGTTAACAGGAGAAGGTTTAGTGCACCCTGCCACCCCCTGGCATGGCGTGGAATTACCTTTGCTTGGTCCATACAACGTCTTCCTAGTTGCACGTGTGTGACAACAGGTCATGGCGAAGCTCCTGGCCTGGTTCAGGTCAAGTTGTCGGATCTTCAGATCTTTCTCCACTTGTTTGCTCCACATTTTCTTGGACGCAGTCCATTAATATTGATGATTTGCATATGTCACTAAGCATTTCTCAAACTTTACAAGAAACTTTGAATGCCCTTACAACACTTAAGGTAGTACACAGATTTTTAATTTCCCCACCAGTCCACGTGAGGAAATGTTAAAGCAAGCTGCATTCATGCAAATCAGCACACATATAAAGATCATTGCATGCATGTGCTAATTTGCAGGAAACCACAGCATCAACACACAGGTGGTTATGGGTACAAACTGTAGTAGCCAGCATGGAGTTCATGGAGGTTCATGGAGGCAGGCGGAGACCCCTGGCACGCTATTAAATGGAACCTGGCAGAAGATAAGGGAGGATCACAGAGAGGAACACACGCCACACGACTCTGGAAGACAAATGGAACACTAAAAGAGTAACAGTGTGTTATAGTCATGGCTAGTTTATCTCTTCTAGGGCTAATTACTTTTCACCTTTTCTCCCAGGGCTGAATATTTTTTTTTTTAAAAAAGCGCACAAAGCAATGGTTTCACACCATACTGTAAATCAAAATAAAGCCCTTATTTATAAGAAATGTCACTCTGTTTTATTTTCCATGAGCCTCTACAGTAAATTCACATACTTATTACATACCTGTTTTCTCATCACTCATAAGCTGAAAGGCACTTTCGAGAAAAACAAAACCAAGCTTCTTTTCTTTCGTTTTCGATTTCCTGATCGCTTGCATCAAAATAGAAGTTCGATAAATCAGAGTTCGATTCAGCAATAATACGCAAAAACAAAAAAAAAAAAATGAACAATGCACATAGAGTATTTTGCTTTGCACATTTGCTTCACTCTTTTGCCGAATGTCGATGCCATTCTAGACGTTGTTTATTCTGTGTTACTTGCACATATACAGGGTTTCGAAGTCAAGTCAATGAGTCTAACAGTCCTCCTAGCAAAAAGTGTCTACCTGTAATGTAACAGTGAGTTTTCTCGACATTTACAGCTGATTATCGCCCTCTGCCCCTCGACCCCTGCTGTCGAAAAAAGTTCATATCTGCCCTAAAAGAGTTAAGTAATTCTTGCTGTATGAGCCATTTACCTTGGGAATTCTTCTGAAAATATGGCTGTGGATCATTCATTGTTAAATAAACATGCCCATTATCTGGCTTTACTCTCATTTGGTGTGTGTCTAGGTCTTTCCAACTTGGCGCTCGTTATTGCGGTATTCTTAATATTGTTGCAATCAAGTGGCAACAGTTACATGCGGCTTAGCGCAGTTTTCCTTCTTCTTTGTCTCCTAGTACTTTGAATGTTGTAATTATTATTAACTGTGTGGTTAAGACTTAGCGTTTAGTATCAGTAAACTACAAAGCTTCATCATAAGTGGCAATTCATTCTCAGACCTACTCGTAGTTGGCACTGGCACTAAGACACTACTTCTTATTCCCTACACTGGTGTAGGAGAAATTCTTATCCTCGTGTAACTTTTAGTGCAATTCCTAAAAGTAATTCTGAGGTTCTTGATAAATACAGGCCCTCTTCTTTGACTTTAATTTTTGAGTTCCTCTATTTAACAAGACAAAATTTGTGTTTAATTAATTTGTTTTTGAGCCATGCTTTGTTTTGAATATATTTAATTTCCTGGACCTCCTATTAAACCTTTGAACATCTGTGTGATATCAGAACAAAAGTGAACAACAGGCCTTCAAACAATGGAAATAATTCACAATTTGCCATCTGAGTCCATTGTTATGTCTTGTGTAAACTTACTGCTCCTTAACTCTTTACTTCTATTCACTTAACCTTCTTCATATTGAAAGGAGTATCAGAATGACAGTTATATGTACAGTACATGGCGGCAAGACTTCTTGCCATTGCAGATAATTCTATTGGGATGGAGCTGGGTGAATTCCACACCTCTTTCACTTTTTTGCCAAGCTTGGATTGTGCTTTTAGTAGTGGCTATGGCATTAACTTTTAAGAAATAAAGCACTATATTATTTAAAAAAAAAGTCTTTGCAAACAACAGAACAAGTAATAAACATTTAGGAAATGTGTTAATTGGGTTTGTAACAGTAAAGTTGTGAGTGGGTAGTGTTGATTACTGGAGTGGAAGTAATCAGCTCAACAGATGATAAAAATCTTTAAGTCTGTGTGTGTTGGAGAGGATTAATTAACTTTGTCTGAGAAATGATCTCGGAAAGCAAGCACTTCATAACTCAAAGGAGATGCCTTTACAATTGGAATCTTTTTTCTCTGGAACCTTCACACTGTCAATTAAACTGAAACAGAAATGCTGGAGCTCCAACTCAGTATAATCAGTCTGTAATCTTTAAGGTAACATCTACCAAAATTCAGTTCTGCAGCTGTATGCATATTTGTTACATGTATTGTATGTTTTATTGTTGTATTTGTTAATTTTGAGGTATTGTTTTTCCCATCTATATTCTATTTTTATCCATTTAATATGTGATTTTTTTAACATTGTACTGTCACTTTAAATGTAGTTATGATTCTTGTTCTTTCTGGGTAGTGCCCTAGGAGGCAGGGCCACCCTGACTTCACCACTCCAGAGTCTCCTCCAGGAGTGTATAAATTGGCTGAGAATTCTCAGGAGTTGGGAATCATTTGTTTGTTGAAGTTTTCCGTAACAATAGCTGTTTCTTGCTGAACATAAAGGATTTTTGATTATACCTGGCTTTATTTTAAGGATTATGATTTTTGGATATCATTTTGGGACTTGCTTGCATAGGATTGTATTTTAAGCAACTCCTTTGTGCCTTTTTTCTATTTTAAGTCTTTCTTTGTACTATGCTGTTGTAAGTGCCACATGGGATGGATGGGCATCCCGACCAGGATAGGGGATTTTTCCTTACCCGGTTAGGAGGCTGCAAGGGAACGGATGGACACCCCAACCAAAGGAGAAGATTCCTTAACCAAGGCACATGAACAGGCATCTCGACTGGACATATTTGTAGTACCCTCCCTGACCAAGATGGAAGGGGAGGGACACTGAAGAACTGGCTGTAAGGAATGTTCATTCCCCCAGGATGCTAGATGACGGCAATCCTGGATAATGATGCACATCTGGGCACCAGCAGGAAATGCTGAGAATTGTAGTCCAGTAGTGCAATTGTGCTGGGTGGGGTCCACGGGTGCCACAAGACGGTGCTGCAGGAAATTACACTCCCTACTATTTGGGACTTCCGCATGAACCGAAAGTTCTTCCAACAAGCAATGCCCTGGCACCAGAAGTACTTCTGGGTCCTCAGTGAAAGGGACCAAGCTGCTTTGTACTGGTGAGCTTGAGCTGGGAGCAAGGAAGTCAACACTTGACTGGAGTAGAACAATGTGGTAGAGAGAGGAGAGGAAAAGAAAGAGAAGAGACGACTTGTTTTGTGCTTGTTATACAAGGTATTCTTATAATAAAACACCCTTTATTTGAACTTTATTGGACTGTCTTGTGTGTTTGTGTTTGGGGTTTGAGGCACATTGGTGCCTCCTAACCTTGACACTGTTTTATTAATAAATTAATTATAAAGATTCTTGTTTGACCGTTCACTGTGTTATGAATTAGAGAGCTCCCAAACACAATAGTCCCAAAAATGACTAAAGAGGCTTACTAGAGAGTGGAATCCATCAAACCTCCGCTGGTCACAAAGGACAAATGCATAATTTTTATAGATAAAAAGATTTATTTCTCAGAAGCTCTGTTAACCTCCTTAGCCTTCCATTTTTTCTCAAAAAAACGTGTAAAATGCATTGCATTTTTTGGCTTGAAAAATGACATTTTATTAGATCTCATCTTTCTACTGTAAAACATGCAAAACAGTAAATATACAAAGGCAGAAGTGTAGAACGTATAATAATAATATTATTATTATTATTAATAATAATATGAACAGCACACTGCACATCACTTTTGGATTCACCAGAATCACTTTTGGTTTCATTCACCATTTCATTTTTACTGCATGAAGACAGATTCACCTCGTTATCACTGCTGAGAGGTGTTTCTTATGAGACGCCATTATGAGGCTAGGTAACTTTGGGCCTGAAGCTTACACAAGACACGCCTATATCATTGCCCAAGTAACACTCAGCACTAGCACTGTTGGCACTTTTACAGCCCAAGTAATCCTCAGGTCTTACACAAGATGCGTCAATACTATTTCCCGAATCAGGACTAACACTTTTAGCACTGTTTGTACAGTCCGAGTGATGCTCAGGTCTAATGCTAAGGAGATCAAACAAAAATAAGCTCCAAAGAGCAGAGAGACAAAAGGAGTTGCCTGAAACAGCAAAGCAATCCAGAGCAAACAATTCTCAATTTACAATACATTAGGCAAAGGGCTCAAAATCCAGTACAATAAATCAAAGCTAAGCAAAAACACTATAACTCAGCAACAACACAAGTGCATTTAATGAACCGCATGGGACTATGGGTTCTCCTTTAGCCTTATAGGGCTGAACCACCCACAAAACTCATGGTGCGTAGAAAGAAAATACTTTGACTTAAAGAAAATAAATGAACATAAAAACAGGGAGGGGGGGGGGGCATGGCTAAAACATACCAATCTACAAGCCAAGGGTGTACAGTATTCTGTCCTCTTGTTGTTTTATTATATTTTTGGTGACATTTATAGTTGTTTTTCCAGTTCCCCATGTTTGGACCTGCTCCGACTCAGTCTGACAGAGAGAGTAGCAGGCTAGTTGGGTGAAGTTTAGGTTCTCCGAGGAATATAGTAAGGATCTTGTCCTAACCAACACCTGCCTTTTATTGGTTTCCTACTTTAATTATATCTGCTGCCATTTCCCAGTTTCTATCTGTTGGTGTTGTGAGGTTTGTGAACTCTTTTAGGAACCCCCCAAAGCATGACTGTCACGTCTGTGGAGGACTGCTTGTCCTCTGAGGCAACCGCAGGTTTACAACACAGCAGCATAATGCCGTGAAAACAACTACGACACCATCGAGATTGCGCTATATGCTCCTGTTGCTGAAGGGTGATGCAAAACCAGCTTTATTCAACTTGAAACAGGAACAGCATGGCCATTTACTGCAGCGGGATCTACCACTCTCCTACAGTATACACAGGCACAGCAAACAGGCAGGGTCTGGGCCAAGTCAGTGGACAAGTTATACTGTTCCCTGCATTTATCATGTTCCTTTCATTACTCATCGGCGACATAGCACACTTATAGCACGACTGCGTTCAGCTTATATTTGTTTCCTGCCCTGCTATGTTGTTGCTCTCCGAACCTGCAGTTGCCTTGGCAACAGACAAGCAGCCCTCCACAGACATGGCAGTCGCGTTTTGCCGTGTCGTTCCGTTGTGTATCCCCAAAAGAGTTCAGAGACCTCACAAAATATATATTGTATCTTGAAATACAAGAGAATGGCTATAAATATTTGCACAGAAAATCAGTTTTTACTTCATTTGTTATGCCCTGCTGACTGAAGAGGCTTGTTCTGTTTATCACAATTAGTACTGCAGTAGTTTTATGCCAACAGGCAGTGCAACTCTGGAAATGTTTCTTTAATAATTGAAACTTATGCTAGCATTTTAATTACAAATGCAAACATGATGCTGTGTGCCAAGAAATTATTCTTATGTATATTCAAGCTTCTGAAATCCGGTGTTAGGCTACCTAGAGTTTTTAGGACAGTAGTGATGTGCTATCAGGATGCCATTAGTTAGAACAAATGACACACACACACACACTCCACTTTGAATAGTGATGGTGCTTGATTCAATTCTAAAGGGCCGAGTCATAGCCAGTCCCGAGAGAATCAGCTGTAAGACTGAAACCAATTCCTTGCGGCAATGGAGCATTTTTCACTCATTCATTCATATTACAGACTGCAGTATGGGTGAATACAATGTACAAAATGCTTAGATTAAGCAAGCAGTTTTATTGCAGAAAAGAGAAGCGCATGTTTTAAAATGAAGTGGAAATTTACACCAAGTCTCACTGGATTCTCACTGAAGCTTCCTATCTGCTTTAAGGTTTCTATAGATAGTGCTCCCTCTTCTTTTAATTTTATTATTTCTGTATCAGGTACTTCAGGGTATACTTTCCATATTTATAATCCTAGCTGCCCAATCTGAACTGGTGTCACACACAAGAGAACAGTCTGTTGCTTTTAAGGTGTGACAAAAAGGTTTCTGGAAAGAAGGAATTGAGATTGGTACAACAAATGAATGATTCTTTACTAGACGTCCACAAATCTGGCAAGCCATAATAGTACCAAGCCCCCGCCTCCCTGCCTGCCTCTATTGAAATGAGCCACACCATTGTCAGTTGGATATGGGAGGGAGCAACACACATATACGCTGAGCTTTTGTGATTGAGGAAAAAGAAAATGTCAAATTAAATGGGTGGTCCACGGAGGCCCTAATCTTCCTGACTTCTTTATTTGCTTTTCAAAGATTCGCTGCATCTGCACACATAAAAATGTTAGATTAAAAAGTGTGCCACTGGAGTTTCCTAATGGATCTAATCAGTTAGTAATCATAGTAATTTAAAGAGGGGTGACACAGTTAATGGGAACTTTTCCTTCTTTAAACACAGAACAGAGGATGAATTCAGGGAAGAGTTCAACTGACGCAGAAGTTCCAACCCTTCTGCCCACTCAACTATATAAGAAGTAGACAGACTGGAGGTCAGTGCTCATTTCCGAACTCGCAACTTGTTGCGACAGACCGCGTGCCTTAGAAGCACTTTACTATCACTAAGGGTCTTTACTGTCACTTGCAGGGTGCTCTCAGCTAGGGATGATCTCATGCTGATCTATTCTTAGTACACGTTTATGGTAATAAAGCCAACTTGTGGGGTTAGCACTGTTGCATTGTGTCCCAAAATTGTGTACCAGCAAAGGAACAAGACTAACACTAATGAAGTTGTAATGTGCTTTTTGGACCTGGAGAAGTTGAACAAGGTGGCATATTAACTTCAGACCACATCATCAGCAGGTCTAACGGACTTAATATGGTGGGTAGTGTTATAATAAAATAAATTCCACACACATCAGACAGACAGCAGTGGACATGAAAATGCACAAATATATCATTTGAAAATATGGAAAGTATATTTAAAATTTACATTTGGACTGAAGTATAACATAATACAGAATTAAATATATTTAACTCAATGCAACAGAAAAAGACAACTGATGAATAGAAATATATATAATGCGCAATATAAGAAATAGGAAACTGACAGATCAGCACACCTTTAGCATTAATCTTCAGTAAAAAGACGCAGAGTTGGTATCCATAATTAAGAAATCGCTCAGCTGCAGGTATGCATTGAAAAAAGGTTTCCAGTTCCTTTGAATGCAGTATTCCTTCGGAGTGCCGTGGAGGTGTCTTTGTGGGTGTCCTCCAGATGTGATATGACATCTCTCACTTTATGCATTAATTAAAACTTGTGCTCTACTGTGAAGTTTGTGCCGTGATGAGACATTCTTTACAAATATCAGCCAGCCTTTTACTAGGTATTTTATACTTTTTGGTGACAGTTGCATTACTTTGGTTAATAAGAAAGTTAAGCTGCATCTTTATTATTGTGAATTTCCCCTTGGGATTAATAAAGTATCTATCTATCTATCTATCTATCTATCTATCTATCTATCTATCTATCTATCTATCTATCTATCTATCTATCTATCTATCACGAACAGTACATAACTGGGAAATGAATTATTGCAAGTCTGGTTAAGACTTCCACAGGCCCAAAGGTGTCACACACATACTGTATATTTATACCATATGAACACCACATATAAAAATAAAACAAGCCTGGTGGTGGTCTCCCTCAAGGATTTAAGCCAGTGGTCTCTAGTACATTAGATCGAGGGGTGGCGATATAATTTATGAGTAACAGCATAGGTATCGCTGAAAAAGAAAAATTCTGGCATGACTTTTTTCTCAAATATGCCAAGGCCCTGTGGCCCTTACCCAGGTCGCCCTAATGGTAGATCTGCCCAGGATTTACAGTGAGACAATTGTGCTTCCGATATAATCCTATTAATGTTTCCCTTTTGTCGTCATTACCTTCTGTATAAGGATTGATTTCAAGGGATTTCATACACTCAAAATGAATATCATTTACATCAACACACACACTCAGTTTGATTTAACGTAGATTAACGATTGCAATTTTTTTAGTGAGTTGTACATGATGACATACTTTTTCCTTCTGCTCTGTCTCTTTAAATTGAGAGTAGTGTGTAATTGAGGGAGAGCAAGCTGTTAATTGGCAGCTCATGGCCTTTAATGGACAATCAGACAGCCAGCTAGCTGTGCATTATTTAAACGCGGTATTGATCTTGTTCCGCTGTTTACTGCAAAAGCACTTAGGCCTGAGGATCGTCTCCTCTTAGCACTGTACTACACAGTCTGGCCTTGAACCACAGCTAGTACAGTACTATTTCAGGTACACTGCAACTGACTTTTGAGATCTAGAACATGACAGTCCTAACAATTCCTTCTTTGTCATTTCATTTTCTTTGTATCTGCCTTTAGTTGGGACCAAACTATTGACTCTCATCCCTCATAATATATGAGTGAGGGAAACCCAAAAATGACCAGAATCAGTTAATAGCATAGGAGTAGGGTGTAGTTATCAAATATCGTATGGTATGCTATCGTATGTCTACAAGTCTGGTCAGTCATTCTGCTTTATGGTATCACGCTGAGTTGATCAAGTTCGTATTTCTGATATTTAATCTGCAATCATACAGGTAACTTTGGTCATTTTTTTTTTCTTTATAAGCCACCACAACAGATTTTCAAATCATAATGATCATTGTGTTTTTCAACATTGACAGACTTGTTGATAAAGGGCTTGTTCCCCATGAACAGACTTATTCAGTGACATTGTATCGACCTGCTGAGATATCAACGGGAAACAGCGAAAAGACACACGCAAAAGTGCATTTTGCACCATGACAAGGCACCTGCCAGTCAAAGAGTTTTTAACCAAAGACAATGGGGTTGTTGGTTTGTGCCGTCTGTATCCACCAGATCTCGCTCCCTGTAATGTCTATTTGTTCCTGAAATAAGAACTGAAACTGAAGTGAAGACAATTTGCTACCTTAGAAGAAATACAGCAAAAAGGCTCTGGGTACGGTAACAAAACGAAGAGCATGGGAAATGTTTACAGGAATGAGAGAAGCACAGGGACAGGTGTATCGCCTCTCAAGGAGAGCATTTTGAAGGAGATTTAAAGGGATATTTGTCATTAAGGTTTTTTTTTTTTTAACAATTCAGGAATTTTTGAGTCCCAGAGGTTAGGGATCTGAGGCAACATCGGAAGGTTGCCGGTTTGAATCCCGTAATTTGCCAGAAGTGATTTCACTCTGTTGGGCCCTTGAGCAAGGCCCTTAACCTGCAATTTCTCCGTCCTGGGTATGACGTTAACTTGTATCTAGCCCTGCAAGCAGGTCCTCCGACTGGCAGGAAAAGCTTGGGGTTTGGTGGCAGACTTGGCACTCCAGCCACTGTAAAAAAAACTCCCACGGCTCCATTCCATCTGAACTAGTGTGGTGCTGAGGTGTCACCCGCTGCACGACTGCACTAGGGTCCTAATTTGGGATCCTGAGGTGGTACGTTATGTGGTGGGTGGGCTCCCAACCTCAATCTCCCTCTCTCTCATATATGTATACTGTTTATAAAATATTGTGTACCATTTTAATGGTATAATATATTATTTATTTGACTTATCAGAAAATCTATCACAAAGATTTTTAACTGGATGGAGCAGCATTTTCCACACTAAGCTCCACTTATTCAGAGAAGGTGTTTGTTACAATTTGACATTTAATCAATAATATGTGGCATTTAAACTGGAAACAAGTTCTGGTGGCATTTGACGATGATTTGTATGCTTTTCAGTCCTTATTTCTTGTTAGTTTAAAGGAATATTTCATTGAAGTGCCTGAATCAGAAAAAAAGTAAGCAATTAACTCAGAATTGTAGGCATTTAATTAGCACCCAATTTTAACAACAAGAAAAAAACCCCGTCATTATCCACTTAGATGCAGTGCAGCGTTTAGACATTTCAAACCTTCAAGTCTTTATTACCCAAAGGCTGATAACCAGTCTTAAAATAGCATTTAATTAAAATTTAAACTGCAACACAATACGCTTTACAATTTAAACATTTATAGACTCATTGCTATGCCAAAGTTTACTGTAAAGAAGGCAGATTATAAAATGAGTGCTTTTGGTTTTAAGTTTGACTTGCAGTTAATAGTTAATAATAAATTGATTTATCTAACAAATTTCATATATTATGTAAAGTTAAAAGTATAAACTAGTAAGATATACTATTGAAATAATATAAATAATTGGGAACAGATACCTCAAGTAATTTGAAAGTTGCTAAAACAACATCTGCTATAACTGTATTCTTATTTCTTTACAATAGCAGTTAAAGTGCTGGGCTGGTGAGAATAACGCTGTGGGTTCCAGTAGCCACTTTACGACTGGCCCTGAACATGTCGATTAATCGGCCGGAGTTTTGGTTTCAAGAAGACTTAGAGAAATTCAAAAGATGCAGATAATGCAATATTTAGCATTGCCGAAGCACAGACAGGTAACTGACAAAGTCAGCAGCTGACTAACTGAGGGACGCAAATGTTAATAAATGCTGGTGCTTCACTGATCAAATGGGGCTGGACAATCAGATGACCAGTAGCTCACACAAACTTTAACTTTTACTCTCAAAGGTTTATTTTCTCTTAAATCACACCAAGCTATAATTCAGTTTTCCTCTTCTCTTATTTGTGTTTCTGAACGGATGAGTAGTAATTCTCTCAAACTACAGTAAATTAGGAGAAAACAGAAATTTTAGTGATTGGCAATACTGTAATGGATATAATGAGGTTATTAGAAACAAACTTGATGCATTAGGCTTAAAAGTCAAGACGGAGGTAAAGAATTTAGGGGTAACTGTTGACTCTGAGCTAAATGTCAGATCACATATTAATCAGATTACTAGGACAGCATTTTTTCACTTAAGAAATATAGCAAAAGTAAGACCTCTTATAACACTGCAAGATGCTGAGAAATTAATTCACGCTTTTGTTTTCAGTAGACTAGATTACTGTAACGCACTCCTCTCAGGACTACCCAAAAAAGACATCAGTCGGTAGCAACAAGTGCAGAATGCAGCTGCTAGAATCTTAACTAGGAAAAGAAAATCCGAGCTCATCATCCCAGTTCTGATGTCACTATACTGGTTACCTGTGCCATTTAGAATTGACTTTAAAATACTGCTTATGGTTTACAAAGCCTTAAATAATCTCACTCCATCCTATATTTCAAAATGTCTTACATTCCAAATCGTAACCTTAGATCTTCAAATGAGTGCCTGCTTAGAATTCCAAGAGCTAAAATTAAAAGAGGTGGTGAGGCGGCCTTCTGCTGTTATGCACCTGATATCTGGAATAGCTTACCGATAGGAAAAGGCGGAGTGGTGGCTCTGAGGCTAGGGATCTGCACTGGCAATCGGAAAGGTTGCCGGTTTGAATCCCGTAAAATACCAAAAGGGCCTCTGCTCTGTTGGGCCGTTGAGCAAGAACCTTAACCTGTAATTGTTCCATCCTGGGTATGACGCTAATCTGCATCCATCCCTGCATGTAGGCCCGTCAACCTGCAGGGAAAAACTTGGGGCTTGGTGGCAGAATTGGCTCTCCAGCCACCATAAAAAAAAACCTCACAGTGTTTCACTCCATCTGAACTAGTGTGGTGCTGAGGTGTCACCTATTGTATGGCTACACTCGGGTCCTAATCTGAATCCTGAGTTGGTTTGTTGTGTGGTGGGTGCGGCAATGCGCTGTATCAGCGTGTGCTCCTAACCTCCTCCTTACCAACAGGCTAATACGGTGGAGCACTTTAAAAAACTGCTGAAAACTCACTACTTTAACATGGCTTTCTCATAGCTTCATCTTAGTTTAATCCTGATAGTCTGTATATGCATTTAATTATTATTATCATTCCTGGTGGCTCCACAACCCATACTAACTACCCCCTACTTTCTCTGCTGTTCTCTTTCTGTTTTTGTCTGTGGTGTTGATCTGCGCCACCACCACCTGATTAAAGCACCGTGATGTCCCTACATTGATGGATTGAAGGCTGAGGTCCACATGACCATCATCATCAAGTTCTTCCACGTGAACCCTGAATACCATGAGGACTGATTGAGATCATTTATGTTAGGTAGAATGCCTAGAGGGGGCTGGGTGGTCTTGTAGCCTCGGACCCCCTGCAGGTTTTGTTTTTTTTTTTTCTCCAGCCACCTGGAGTTTTTTTGTTTTTTCTGTCCTCCCAGACCATTGGACCTTACTTTTATTCTATGTTAATTAATATTGCCCAATTTTATTTTTTAATATATTTTGTCTTTTTTCTCTTTCTTCATCCTGTAAAGCACTTTGAGCTACATCATTTGCTATAGAAAATAAATATTGAAAATATAGAATATAAATATAGAAAATATGCTATAGAAATAAATATTGTTGTTTTTGTTCTCTGCGGCTGGCTGCTTTTTTTTATTAATATTAACTTTTAGCGTCTTAATGTTTTATATTTTAAATATACTTTGTTGTTCTTTAATAGTTTATCATGTGTGTATTGTTCTTTTTTGACTCTTATTTATTTTATTCATTTTTTTATTTTGGTTTTAGTTTATAGAGCACTTTGTGCGTTTTGCTTGAAGGGTGCTGTATAAATAAGTAACTCTAAGCTGTAGCTTGTTGATACGCAGTGTTCATCACAGTATAGCAGGCATAGCGGCTCTGTCTCAGCCTATCTGGTGTCATGGACAAAGACTCATGGCTGCTCTGGACAGCTACCTGTGTCTGCCTGTTCATATGAGCACTCAAAGAAGGGTGTAACCGAGACTAGCACAGTAATGAGAGGCTCGAGGCCGATTCGCTGTATAATGGAGGAGACAGAAGACTCTTTATTCAACCACACTTCAGTGGGTTCATGTGACCCTGCACCAGTGCACGTATAGTTACAGCCGGCAGGCACTAGTCACGAGTCTTTAAATAGATTGTGTGTTTGAAGATGCGCAGCCCCCTTTTCCCAGAAGGAATACCCACCCACTACTCCTCCATTAGTGGCACTCCAGGACAGCGGAGGGAAGTGCAGTCAAATCCAGCAGGCATCCAAATTCCACAACTGGCAAGTTATGTTTTGTGAAAAGTGGGCTCAGCTACTGAAAAAAGTGTCTAATGCTTACGAATGCAATCGAAATAACATTAAATCTCTTGACAATGTTTTCATGATATTGATTTAAAGATTGTTGGCACAACTGTAGCGCTGCTGCCTCACAACAATGAGACTGGGGTACACGTCTCGGTTGCTCTGTGCGTGGAGTTGGCATGTTCTCCCCGTATCCGTGTCAGTTTCCTTCATGTGTTCCTCCCATAGTCCAAAGAGAGGTGATAGGATAGGTGAAATGGTGCTGCTAAAGTGGCCTGCGAGGGTGGGTGTGATGGACTGGCACCCTGTGATGTTCCTGCCTTGTGCATGATACTTGATAGGCTCCAGCTTTCTTATTGTTCTGGATAGGTTAAGAAAATGGATGGATGGATTATTTAAAGATATGTTTATTTCATTGAAAGATACAAGAAAATCAATTGGAACTCCTGTACCCCTGCATATCCGTACAAATATCTACTGTAATCAGCCACTCATGAGGCAGCAGCACAATGTATACAATTATGCAGATGTAGGTCAGGATCTTCAGGTAATGTTTACATCAAACACCAGAAATGGCAATAAATGTGATTTCGACTGTGGCATAATTGTTGGTGCCAGGATGACTGGTTTGAGTAAAGTAAAACCTCGATTATCTGTCAGGGGTTGGAACTGCAGCCATGACAGATAAGAGGAAAGACAGATAACAGAACAGCAAGTTTAAAAATGATATACTGTACAGTAGATTAGTTTAGCAAATAGTTGTATTCATTTACAAAAAGAGAAAAAAACTATATTAACAAAATACAATATAATATTAACAAAATGAATCAATGTATATAATATTGTAATGACCAGCATAATTAGCAAATACAACTCCGAGGTACTGGAGTTTTCTGTGTTTTACTTGGAGTCTTCGTTCCGTAACAAACTGTGCTGTTTTATACACCGTTATCTGGGTTACAGAGCACATCTCCAAAACAATAAAAGAAACCTTTCCCTACCCATCAATTTATCCAACAAAATTAAAACATCCATGCCTTTAAGCAAGGAATTATGGGCTGTGAGGAAGGCTTTGAGAGTATTGTAGTTTGCTTTTGATTTACTCACTTAACTGAAAGTAATAAACAAGACTTCCAACTTGGAGAATAAAGCATTGGTGCCAAAGAACCAGTCCTACTACAGTGGAGTGCATCTCTTATTGCCTTACCTGACCATCGCTACTCTTATTCTGGATGAGGCACACCTGTGAAGTCAAACCAAACTTCGGAAATGGCTGGTAGGACAGGCCGTCATGTCATTTTAGGAAGTCGTTCTGCCAGGGCAATGCAAGCCATTGTGCTCAGCAGTTATTGATCATTTACATCTGCTTTGATTTCCATCTTTAACACAAACAAATGTTTTGAGGCTGTGTAAATACAGGTTTGATGATTCTTTGTTTGTTTTGGGGACTTATATACAGGTGCTGGTCATAAAGTTAGAATATCATGACAAAGTTGATTTATTTCAGTAATTCCATTCAAAAAGTGAAACTTGTATATTGAATTCATTCATTACACACAGACTGATGTATTTCAAATGTTTATTTCTTTTAATTTTGATGATTATAACTGACAACTAATGAAAGTCCCAAATTCAGTATCTCGGAAAATTAGAATATCAATTAAGACCAATGCAAAAAAAGGATTTTTAGAAATGTTGGCCAACTGAAAGGTATGAACATGAAAAGTATGAGCATGTACAGCACTCAGTATTTAGTTGGGGCTCCTTTGGCCTGGATTACTGCAGCAATGCGGCGTGGCATGGAGTCGATCAGTCTGTGGCACTGCTCAGGTGTTATGAGAGCCCATGTTGCTCTGATAGTGGCCTTCAGCTCTTCTGAATTGTTGGGTCTGGCGTATTGCATCTTCCTCTTCACAATACGGGGTTAAGGTCAGGCGAGTTTGCTGGCCAATCAAGAACATGGATACCATGGTACCATAGCTTTGGCACAGTGTGCAGGTGCCAGGTCTTGTTGGAAAATTAAATCTGCATCTCCTTAAAGTTCGTCAGCAGCAGGAAGCATGAAGTGCTCTAAAACTTTCTGGTGGACGGCTGCGTTGACCTTGGACCTCAGAAAACACAATGGATCAACACCAGGAGATGACATGGCACCCCAGACCATCACTGACTGTGGAAACTTTACATTGGACTTCAAGCAACGTGGATTCTGTGCCTCTCCTCTCTTCCTCCAGACTCTGGATCCTTGACTTCCAAAGGAAATGCAAAATTTACTTTCTTCAGAGAACATAACTTTGGACCACTCAGCAGCAGTTTTGTCTTTAGCCCAGGCGAGACGACTCTGACACTGTCTCTTGTTCAAGAGTGGCTTGACACAAGGAATGCGACAGCTGAAGCCCATGTCTTGCATACGTCTGTGCATGGTGGTTCTTGAAGCACTGACTCCAGCTGCAGTCCACTCTTTGTGAATCTCCCAAACAGTTTTGAATGGGTTTTGTTTCATAATCCTCTCCAGGGTGCGGTTATCCCTATTGCTTGTACACTTTTTTCTACCACATCTTGTTCTTCCCTTCGCCTCTCTATTAATGTGCTTGGACACAAAGCTCTGTGAACAGCCAGCCTCTTTAGCAATGGCCTTTTGTGTCTTGCCCTCCTTGTGCAAGGTGTCAATGGTCGTCTTTTGGACAACAGTCAAGTCAGCAGTCTTCACCATGATGTTGTATCCTACAGAACTCGACTGAGAGACCATTTAAAGGCTTTTGCAGGTGTTTTGAGCTAATTAGCTGATTAGAGTGTGGCACCAGGTGTCTTTAATATTGAACCTTTTCACGATATTTTAATTTTCCGAGATACTGAATTTTGGACTTTCATTAGTTGTCAGTTATAATCATCAAAATTAAAAGAAATAAACATTTGAAATACATCAGTCTGTGTGTAATGAATTAATCTAATAATACAAGTTTCACTTTTTGAATGGAATTACTGAAATAATCAACTTTGTCATGATATTCTAACTTTATGACCAGCACCTGTATATTTTTGCAGTTCTAACAATGCAGTCAGAATTTAAGCACTTTTCTGTTGTAATTGCTTTATTCAAATGGGTGTTTGGGGGCATTTCACTACAGAATTTGGTTGATCCAGGTCTTTATGAAGTGTAACAATTGTAATCAGTCCAAAAGACAAGATAAAGGTTTGGGGGGGAATCCACCCTGTATATTATCTGGATTGCTGTAAGGCAAAAAGGCTTCCGTTAGCAAAAGAGTAGTCGTTATAGACTGAGTATCGTATCTGACTGCTGAACAGAAGGATTGCTGGGTTTATGTGGCCAAGAGGGAGGAAGAGGCGGGTCATCAGTGGGAAGTGACATCATCCAAAGGGCAGTCTACTTCTGAAATAGGAAGTGCAGTTTTTCTTAATTGTTCCTGTAAAGAATGAGAGGAGGTATTAGTGCACATGACCAGTCCCGTGTGGCGTTTCAACATTAACCAGACCACTGCTGCTGCCCCCAATACGTGCATGTGTGACACAATTTTCAGTTTTGAAATCTGTTGAAGCCTCTTTGCGCATAAAATTTTGAAGATCCATTATTACATTGGTCTGCAAAATTTTTTTTCTCTTCTATCAAAAATCGTAGGTGTTCTTCATCCAAATCTGGCAAAAAAGGCATACTTATAAAATTAAACGTTTAAACTTAAAAAAAAAAAAACTATACATTACACATCTAATTGGTTTAAATATAATTATTACTTTTAAATTTAGTCTCTGCTGTTTTTTCATAGTGGAATGACCTACAGATGTCATCTAAAATAGACTCAGTCCACTTTTTATTTGAGTGATGTCCTGGTGGAGTCTCTTTCCGTGTTCGTCACCTGGGGAAAAACCTAAATGAGAGTGTAGGAAATTCATTTTTAAAGACGTGTTACACCCAAATGCTAGGTAGGAAGGTCTTAGCTCCTAAATTACAGTTGTTTGTAGTTTTCCACCTTTGTATTTCCAAGAAGGTTGGGAATTGTGGAATTGTGGCACACACTTTTTTTTCTCACTAAAGTCAGGTTGTGTATTCTTCTACCGGTTGCTTTAATTGTTACCTGGTCAAAACAATGGATGGATCACTTGAACTTGCATATTTCTGTAAAAAACATTTAAAAAACTTTCTCTGTTCTGGAAAACAAAAATGCTTCTTTTTAAACTTCTGAAGTATAAAAATCTGGTTATTTTGAAGGAAAAAGAATGGAGGAAAAAGAAAAACTGAGAAGAGAAAATGTAGGAAATACTTGATTTAAGAACAAGGAGCTGCCATTCCCCAGGTCAAAATATACTTCCACCAACATTCTGAATTTTTTTCTAAATAACATTTTTCGCTGAATCCAATATCTTGTGGAAATGGTTTCAATTTCGTAAATGTATCAATTTCGTAAATAAACCAATTTGTTTGTGGAGGAGGATTTCGGTGCAGATTAGTGTCATTTTTTGGAGAAAGGAATGAAAAACATTTAGTTGCTATTCTGTAAAAATAAATCATGCAGGTATAAGGTAAGAGCATAACCAAAAATGTGGGATGGAAAGTTGAGTATAAATATAAGAAGAATGCAAGTGTCACACACATGCAAGCACATAGGGGACAGCTGAAGGGCTCTAGTAATTGTAATACCCTGCCGCTCCAGAGGTTGGCGCTGTGTAATCATGTCTCTTCTCTTCCTCCCCCTGCAGACTGGAAGATTGATGTCTTTACCACCACTGACATCACTTCCTTTCCAACCTACCTCTTCCTGCCGGAAATCCTCAAAGCTGCAAGATCAGCCATCTTAGAGCAGTCACAACTGAACTTGTCTCTGTGAAGATGTTAACACTTGTGAAATGTGTTTCTTTTTTATGTTTCTTATCATAACAGTTATACAGGATTTATCATTTGGTACCCCCGACTTTTATACTGTCATGTGTATTCTCTTAGGACAAGGAAAATAGTTATAGTCAATGCAAATTACAAGGGTTGTACAGTCAACCCTCGTTTATCACGGTTAATCTGTTCCAGACTCTGCCAGGATAAATTAATTTCTACGAAGTGGGATTCTTTATTTATAAATCGAATATTTTCACAGTTAGAGCTTAGAAAACCTGTTTATGACCTTCTAAATACATTTTCTAACATTGTTAGAGCCCTCTACACATGAAATAACACCCTTTAGTCAAATCTTTAAACTGTGCTCCATGACAAGACAGAGATGACAGTTCCGTCTCACAATTAAAAGAATGCAAACATATCTTCTCTTCAAAGGAGTGTGCGTCAGGAGCAGAGAATGTCAGAGAAAGAGAGAGAGAGAAAAGCAAACAATCAAAAATCAATAGGGCTGTTTGGGCTTTTAAGTATGCGAGGCACCGCCGAACAAAGCAGCTACAAGGAAGGCAGAAATGTGAAGGTAGTCTTTCAGCATTTTTTAGAGGAGCGTCCGTATCTTCTAAGCAAACAGCCTCTGTGCAAACAGCCCCTCAGCTCACACCCCCTCCGTCAGGAGCAGAGAATGTCAGAGAGAGAGAGAGAGACAGAGAAAAGCAAACAATCAAAAATCAATATGTGCTGTTTTGGCTTTCAAGTATGCAAAGCACTGCACGGGAAGCATATCGTATATCATTGAGGAGTTTTATTCAATATGTAATACGTGCTCTGATTGGGTAGCTTCTCAGCCATCTTGCAATAGCGTCCCTTGTATGAAATCAACTGGGCAAAGCAACTGATGAAGCATGTACCATAAATTAAAAGACCCATTCTCCACAGAAATCCGCGAACCAGCAAAAAATCTGTGATATATATTTAGATATGCTTACGTTTAAAATCCGTGAAGCTGCGAAAGTCGAAGCGCGATATAGCGAGGGATCACTGTAATCATAACTGAAAAATTGTACTTATATTTTTAAGAACATATGAAGATAAGAAATGCTGCAGTATATTGGAGGCCATTGAATTATTTGAGCTCATCTGCCTCTGACAGTTGTCTCTGATTCCAGCGAGCAGTGAGATATGGAGCCAGTGGCCTGAATGTGCAGGCAGGGGAAGAGGCAGAAATGGAGGAAGCTGTGGGTGATCGAAATGGAGGCAGTGGCGCTGAGGGGACACTTAGTTTCACAATGTATTGTAGCACCAGTGAAAATAAAATATTGCAGAATTATGGTATAAAAAATCACACGAATTAAGGATCTGTCAGCATATTGTCTTACGGAACAATCAAGAATGGATAATATTACAAGATATCGCAACATTAAAATGAGATACTGCAAAAGCAGAAGCAAAAGTGAGCAGTCATACATTTCCAGTTTTCCTTCTGTTGTAAGTGAAGCAACACAGGATAGGTTTCTTTTACGTACTATGTACTATTTAGTTGGCTAATCTGTTGTTGCTACTTGACATTTCCACTTCACTATAATATAATAATATAACAGCAATTTCAGTTGGTCGCAGCAGATCTGGCAGAGCAGACGTTTCACACACTGACTTGTGGTAAAGGTGCTTTCCTATGGCACTGTCACATTTAAAGTCACTGAGCTCTTCAGTATGACCCATTCTACTGCCAATGGAGATTGCATGGCTACATGCTTGATTTTATGCAGTTGCTAATAATGCATATGTCTGAAACACCACAATTCAATAACTTGGAGGTGTGGCCATGAAATATATATTACAAATTTTTGGCACAACAGCACCATCTGCTGGAAGGTGGGGGGAACAGGGTCTCTCATGCCCTTAATTCAAAGATACCACTACCTACCTACCTGAATGTGCTGGAAAGTCTCCTGATCTCAAAAACATTTGTCAGGTTTCCATCAGTTCAAAAGCTGGATATAAGAAGGGGAGGTCTGCAGATAAAGCCCAATACTTTATTTAGGATTCAGAGATGCACTGGGGGCGCTATGAGGATAAGAAAGTAAAGGACTTAATGAAATGAAGAATGCAGTAAATGAACCAAGATAGAAACAACAAGGAAAGGCACATTAGGGCAGCACAGATAGTCTGACAGAAGACCAGAGGCCTGGTGGTACGTCTTGTCACTAGTAGCCATATGCACAAAGAACAGGAAGGTTTTGAAGGCAATAGGGTACAAAATTGGAGCTCACTTTGAGCAGATCTCCAGGCCATTGGAAAACAATAGAAACACATCCAGAGCAGGATATGTTACTTTAGGAAATTTTCAGAAATTTTGAAAATCTTAGCTCCGATATCCTTTTAGGTTATTTATATCACCGTGAAACACCCTTCAGTAGCCTCTAGCTAAATACCAATAGAGTGCAGCCTTTCATATGATTCACAGACTCAATGGGTTCTCATTTCACAAGCATCCTTCATGTGACTCTGGGTCAGATTCAGAAACGTCCCTCAGCAGACACATTCATAATAGGCACTGGACAGAAATACCAAACCAGCCTAAAGGCAGGAGGGCTAGGAGACAAAATCAGATAATAGGCCTCAGCTTTGGAGATAAAATTAAAGTCTTGTATATACTGAGATTAAAAAATGTAAAAATGTCTATACATCTGTCCATTCATCCATTTAATAACTTGCTTCATCAAACGAATTACTTTATTTATGCATGATTCTGTTCAAATTGATATATTTATAGTGATATGGAGTTTTACATGAACACAATGTCTAAAAAAAGTATTAACCCCCTTCGAAATTTTCACATTTTATGCTTATACAGCATTGAATCACGGTGGCTTTTTTGTCATTGATCCTTTTAATGTCAAAGTGAAAAGTGGTCAAAATTAATTACAAATTAAAAACGCTCATAAATCTGACTAAGGGTCTGGATTATCCCTTCGCTTCTGAACTTTTGCCGGGCCTGTGCTCCCAAATAAAATGTGATCTCAACAAAGTGCTCCTCTGATGACAGGTCATTTTTTTTTTGTTTTTCTGTACAAAATCTGTTTGCTCCCAAAATAAAGAAATCTTGCTGGAGGAGAAATAGCAATTTAAACGGGCGTCTCAGTGTTTCCATGGTCGAGTGACACCAGATACCTGCTGGAATAAGTTGTGGCCATGGAAAATTGGGTGAAAATAAATGGATAGGTTGGAAAAAGAATGATCTCTCATGAGATAAGAACATAAACAGTTCTAGAAATGATAGCAAGTGAGTCCTTTAAGCTTGTATGGTTAGCTAAAATATATTCATTCCAATATCGAATCCAAACGAAGATAATACGTGTTGATGAGCAAATGCATAGTTTTAGCACTTATGACTGTGTCACATTAGACAACATTTCCAGCACTTACATTAAATCTTAGTGAATTTCAGGCACACTCTCGTTACGTAATGTGACATAGTCCATGATTTGCTCTAAGAAAATCAGACCGATTTAATTTTATCTTTAGTCTTACGGGTGGGCTCAGAGTTCATGAGAGATGATAACCAATGGGCACTCATCTGGATGTATAATGCATATAATGCTGTGATGAGGAAGAAGGAACATGGATGTTTTGGACCTCACAGCCAGAAGATAACGACAACTGTATGATGACTTGTGCTTTATATACCACGACAGAATGGGAAAAATAAAAAAGGGCAAAGATTGCAGTTGAATAACGTACCTGTTAACTCTTCATGCAGCGCTGGCTCCATCAGGCAGCACCTTATTTTCCTGCCAGAAAAAGCAGCAAGCACATCTGTGCTGGAAGGCCGGCTGGCAGTCAGTAAATGTGACAGACCCAGTGATTTCCAGACTTTCAGACTGACACGGCCTGATGTTGCAATCCGAGACAGCGGTCAGCAAGTCTGACATGCCCAACTATTAGGAGTCACATAATGTGACATTGGCTTTAGCTGAAGAAATTCATTTAGACCAAGCTTCTCAGTGCCTTTAAGAAGTTTGAAGACCTGAATTTGTTCACCACGGATCAGTGTTTAATCTTCTTTTGACATATTGCACCAAAAATTGTTCCTGCTTCTCAGAAAAGATTTAGCAAGAGTTATGTAAACTATTTCTAGGTATTTGCATGATTAAATGACTTGTTTTGGACTACTGTGGAAAATAATCATTAAGAATTGTTTAATTCCTGAAACAAATAATGTAACTCAAATTGTTAGTTTGGTGCTACTGCGGTAGGCTGGCACCCTGTACCGGGGTTTGTTTCCTGCCTTGCGCCCAGTGTTGGCTGGGATTGGCTCCAGCAGACCCCCGTGACCCTGTAGTTAGGATATAGCGGGTTGGATAATGGATTTATTATTAGGAGATGGGGTAAGGTAAACAGCCAGGTAGAAGTCCACCTTCTGAATTGTCATTCAGCCAGTATGCTGTTTATATGGTCACTGATAAATTAGTTAGGACATTCAATTTCTGTCCACTTAGATACGTCGAAGGAGTCCTGTGCAAATAATTCATGTAAGAGCTAAAACAGTGCCATGTGTTTATTATTCATTAGTCTCAGCCAAGAGAGCTACACAAGGCTTGAAACGGGCCTGGAGAGGACATTATTCCATAATAAGGCATGCATGAGCTCACAGTCCTTCACACCAGGATAACCTGGAGTCTCCAATTAAGTAAAAAACTTTTAACCAGAGTTCTCAAAGAACAGCAAATTGCCAGCATTAAGTTAACTGTTAAAAGTGTATACTGTATATGGAAATACTGTTTTCCTGTACAAAGTTAATGTGTTAATTTAGTACTGGCAATTTTGCTGTGTGAGAATATGCCAACTCCTGGCAATCAGAGGCAAGTCCAGGTTATCTCCTGAGGCATCGGTTTTATCCACCATGGTACTGTGCTGCTGCAGGTTGCGTTTTCTAATATACAACATGTTATGTTTAATTTCTTGGTTCAGTTCCCTGCCACCATCCCTGAAGCCAACATTTACAAAATTAATGATGCAGAATGATCAGGTGCTCAAGTTCTGAAAGGCGCTTGGTAAAACAGGAAAGTCTTGTACCCTGTGCCTCAGAGAATCAAATATTAAACGGTCTTTCCCCTATTTTCTTCAAAGAAATGCTGTCCCAATCGAGAACAATACCCATTTCAGCCCGTTTCTATTCACGCCAACAGGAAAGGCAGTGATCACAAGCCAATATTTACCGTAATTTATGCAAGTTTCATCTTTTCCTAGGACCCCCCACCACTATGATGTCGTTTTCTTCACCCAGGAGCTTCTGATTGTGTCTTTCAATGAAACATTTCATTATGTTTTTGTTGTCTTCCTGTGACTATGATATACGTACATTCATTTTTTTCTTCTATTTTGCTGTAATTTGCTGTATGCAAGCTTCACTATTTTTAGTACATTATGCCCTTCTGCAAAACTCTGTCTGTATGTACAGCGCAATATATTTGGAATCAATTATTCAACTCTGGTTTTTTATTTTCTTTATTGAATTACCACTTTGATGTAGTCAGGTCAAAGAAAATGGTGGTGCCTATCCTTCTATATAAATTAATCAACAAATACAATAAAGATATATACCATAGTTATTTGGATATTAATCAACACAAACAATAAAGATATAAATTAATCAACAAAAACAATAAAGATATACTATAGTTATTTGGATATTAATCAACAAAAACAATAAAGATATAAATTAATCAACAAAAACAATACAGATATGCCACAGTTACTTGGACATTATTGTTTATTGTTTAGTATATTTTAACAATTACAAAGCTGGAGCTTTCAACAATGAAATGTGTACGTACAGCAGATTCTGAAGGTGGTGAGACCCCCTCACTTTTTTCTTGATTTGCTGTATTGCAGCCCCTGTAATAGAATCATTTAATTTCATAGCCCCCCCCCCTCCCCCAAATCAGGTAACACTCACTACTCCAGAATAACCAAGCAAAAACAGGATTTCAGAATTGTCCATCCATCCATCCATCCATTATCCAACCTGCTATATCCTAACTACAGGGTCACGGGGTCTGCTGGAGCCAATCCCAGCCAACACAGGGCGTAAGGCAGGAAACAAACCCCGGGCAGGGCGCCAGACCACCACATGGCAGACTCACATACACACACACACTAGGAATAATAATTTAGGATCTCCAATGCACCTAACCTACATGTCTTTGGACTGTAGGAGGAAACCGGAGCTCCTGGAGGAAACCCACGCAATTTAGAATTATAAGCTCATTTTTTAATAAAAAACTGAAATATTCCATTGACACAGACCTTTCACTCCGTACTTAGCTGAAGCCCCTTTGACAGCAGTTCCAGCCTCTTGGCTTTGAGACGACAAGTTTCACTCACCCCAGCTATTCTAAGGTCTCCCCAGAAATATTCTATTGGGTTCGAGTTCAAGCTCTGGCTGGGCAACTCAAGGACATTCCTAGAGATGATCCTAAGCCACTCTTGAGTTGTTTTTGCTTTGTGCTTTGAGCCATTGCCCTGTTTAAAGGTAAACCTTCAGCCCAGTCTGATGTGCAGAGCTCTCTAGAGCAGGATTTCATGAAGCATATCTCTGTACTTTATTCTATTCAGCTTTCCGTCAGCCCTGTCTGGTCTCCCAGTCCCTGCTGCTGAAAAGCAGCCCCACAGCCTGATGCCACCACTACCACGTTTCACCATTAGAATGGTATTTCATATTTAAAAAAAGGTTCTCACTAGACTTGACACTAATCTCGGTTTCACAGCCCAATCTTGTTTCTCACAGTCTGATAGTCCTTTAGATGCCATTTTGCAAACTCCAACCAGACTCCCACATGTCTTTTTCTGTCGAGAGGCTTCTGTTTGGCCAGTGTCACAGAGCCTAGATCGGTGGTGTTGCAGCGTTGGTTGTCCTTCTGTTAGTTTCTCCCATCTCCACAGAGGTTCTCTGGACCACAGCTGTAACACAGGAGGACTGTATATTTATGAGGAGTTCTGGACATGTAGTGTTCACTCCGGAGTGTTGGTCAGAACATTGGTAATGGATTCAGAGTACTCCACACAGCAGCTCAGCAGGAAATCCTAGCTATTTATTGGATGGTATATAAGAAGTATACAAGTATTTGAGGATGTGGGTCGTCTACAATAAAGAAAGGATACAGAAAACCCCATTAGTAACTTATACAAAAAGTCCACTAGATGTCAGTATTATTTGTCAGTATCATCGGCAGTATGAAATTTAAACCAATAAAGTTAATCAATTAACAGTATCAGCAAAACTAATGTAAAGTATTACATTTATGTAGTAACATGAAACTATAACTGACATAAATATTGTTGTATATAAATAACACAGAGGATAACCTAACTTCTTTTGAATTAATTTTAATTGACTTGCTCTTGAAGACACAGACCCCTCAATTGTTTCTTTTTCCTTAATTAGCAGCCAAACAATAATGAGCTACAAAATGAGCCAAAACAACTGGTGTCCATCATGCAGTATCTGAAAATAAAGGTGAAGGTCTCAGGAATGTCGATCTGCTGAGGTCCACAAAACAATTTCATAGAAAAGAGAAAATCCACAATTTCACAAATGTCTGCTAATGCACCACGAAAGCAGCAACAAGGCATGGAATTAAAGAACAAGTTTAATTAACATCAAGACTCTGCACCTCATTAAGCAGCTGGTTGCTGGCTCACTCACTTCACATTTCATTTCTGCTTGGGTGCCATTTAAGGAAAGAAATGAAGCAATTCAGAGGAACGATGAAGAAATTCAGGGGAACAAATCTTAAAAAACAAGCCAATTAAAACTAATTCAAAAGACGTTAATTGGCAGCAAAAACAATGCCCTGATTAAGAAAACAGTTAGAATGAAAACCTGCAGTCACTGCGGCCCTCCAGGACCGGAGTTGGGGACCCCTGCTCTAAATAATGCTACATCTTAACAGTATAACAAACAAGTAATACAAGAAAAATACAAATTTGTAGCGGTGCCACATAGTGTTTAAATGTCAGTGCTGTGTGTGTCTCGTTTTCATTGTCCCATTGACTGCGTTGTGTGTATCAGTTAATGTTGTCCCCGTAAAGGAGGACGGATGATGGGAGGAGTTCACAATCACTTACCTGGAAAACACCTGTATATCAATTAATCAATTACTGCCGTCACGGATTATTTAAGGAGAAGAGGAGGAGACGAAAAAGGAGACCAGCACGAGGAGAGAGAAGGAGAACAACCAATAACGCATTCACGATTACAACCTGCCTGCCGTTTCATTCCATTGCGCTATCATCCAGTTTGTATTTCATTCATCCGGACTGCCTTTCAACCTGCTTACCGCTGAAGACCCCGGGTCGAATCATCATTCGCCGCACGCCGAGGAATCACGGTGAGGTTATTCCAAACGCCGGGAAATACGAACATTACTATCGTCATTAATCAGTACCCGTATTCAGGACATTTATTTCACGTACCGGACTCAAGTTCATGATCATTCCGTTTGCCAGCCATTTGTCGTTTGTGTGGTGTGTGTCATATGTAACGTGGACAAGGGAGGGGATTTATATATATATATATATTGTCGGGTTTGCTGTGGGATTGTTGGGGTGGAGGAATATTTGAGTGTACATTTGTCTTGTGGCGTGTCTTGTCCCATTTAATACATTTATTCTTGTTTCCTTTTACATTCTGCTTATTGTCTTTGCTTTTCAAACCGTCGATTGTGGGGAAAGTTAATCTGTGTAGGAGTACGGCTTGACAGGAAAAGGTTTCTCAGTCAATTATCCAGGCCACAGGTCTTGGAGGTGTAGCTGCCGGCTGGGAATAAGGGGTCGGCCGTTACATAAGTGGTGCCCTCTCTGAGGAATCTTTATTTAATTCGATCACTGTCTGCCTTTAAATTTTCCCCAAAAATATCATGTCTTTAGGGCGTGCCGAGCAGGACGACACCATTGCTTCGCCCGGTGTGATGATGGAGTAGCGGGCGCGCACGCCACGGTCAGAGCGTGTTCAGCGGTGCGAGAGGTGGTGGATTCTTTGCAGTCGCTGTACCTCGAAGATCACCGTGGACCTGAAGAGGAAGGCCTGGAGGACGTCTCGCCTCTGTGGGAGGATCTGGCGCAACAAATAACCCGGCTGGAGGAGAAGATCCGCGAGGTTGCCGAAAGTACGCTGGAGCGCGAAGCAGCCTTGCGGGCTCGCATCAGCAGCTCCCAGGAGGAAATGAGTTCAACTCCTGGGGCGGGAAATCGTGTTGTGCCTCCAGAGGCGGGATCGACGCTGGCAAGATTCTCTTCAGGGGGAAGTCCAAAGGTGTCTCCAGAAGATAAGACCGTCGCCCCGTCATTCAACGCCGACGTATCTCGGGAGGGGAGCGCATGCCTCAATCGGCCATTTGTTCCTGGGGTGCGCCTGTCTTTTCCCAAGTTAGGGGCTCCATATAATGTCGATGATGTCCTGAACTTTGTGGAGGACGGGGAGGCGTACCTGGCCGTTAACCCTCTAACCCCGGAAGAGCTAATTGGGGTGATAGGGACATCCCTCTCGGGACCGGTGCGGAGCTGGTGGCTGACGGCCAAGAAGACCATTTTCGACTGGGGATCCTTTCGTCGATCTTTCCTCGCGGCTTTTCTTCCGGAAGACTACGAGACCGAACTGGAGGACAAGCTGCGGTCCATGGTGCAACTACCTTCACAAACCATCCGGGACTTCGCCTATGAATACCGGGCTTTGTGTTTGAAGTGGCGGCCGGCTATGGCTGAAGAAGAGGTGGTCCGCCGCGTCCTTAATGCCTGTAACCCGCGGTTAGCTGGGAGTCTCAGGGGGGTGGTGGGATCGGTGGAGGACTTGGTGAGGGTAGGCTCCCAAGTGGAACGGGACTGGGGAAACTCCAAGACGTACTGGCACAAAGTTCAGGCCAGTACACGAGAAACCCAGCCCCTAAAACCACAACGAGCCAAACCTTGCCGGTCGGAAGCCGATCTCGCCATTATGCAAGCGAGCACGCCCCTTCTGATCGTCCCAGTGATGCTGCGGGGGTGGCAGATGGATGCGGTGGTGGATACCGGGAGCCACCATACTTTAATCCGCTCAAGCCAGTGGGAGAAGATTAGCCGACCGACAGACAAATTAACATCTGCCCGTCCGTCCGATTTGTATTGGCGGATGGGAGTGAACACAAGGCCCTGGGCAGAGTCCCCTTGAGGTACAGTGTACTCGCCACCACCTGGGATATGAATACGTATGTCCTGGAGGACCAGCACCTGTCAGTTCCGTTACTCCTTGGGCTGGATTCTCTAGCCACCATGAGGATGACCATCCATCTCAGTCCCAGGGGTATACGGTACGGGGAAGGGATATGCAATTCATTTACAAATCCAAAGAAGATCTGGGCTCGGAATTTATCGGGTTTTACGCAGCAGAGAGGAGCGGCGCAAGCACCTCGGCGGCAGCCCCAGTGGAGGGACAACCTGAAGAGGTGAGGCCGGTGCTGAAGAAGTGGGCCGAGGTGTGGACGGAGAAGTTAGGAGTTGCCCGTGGGGTGACCCACATGGTCCACACCTTGGACGAAGTCCCTATAAGGCACCGAGCTTACCGGGTTTCTCCGTCATTAAAGAACACCTCGATCGGATGCTCGCCGAGGGAATAATAGAACCATCTTCCTCCTCCTGCGCCCCTGTGGTCCTCGTGAAGAAGTCGGATAATTCCTATCGTTTCTGTGTGGACTACAGGGGTTAACGAGAAGACGAGCCTGGACGCATATCCCATGCCCCTGGTTCATGAAATCCTGGAGTCACTGCATGGAGCTGCAGTATTTAGCACCTTAGATCTCCGCAGTGGCTATTGGCAGGTGCCGATGGACGAGGGGAGTAAAAGAAGACGGCAGTCATCACCCCTGAAGGCCTGTTCCAGTTCAATGTCATGCCTTTTGGGCTTAAAAATGCTGGGGCCACTTTCCAGCGGCTCATGGAGCAGGTTCTGAGGGGTTGATAGGCAAGATCTGCTTCGTGTACATCGATGACGCCATTGTTTACTCCCCTTCTATAAATCAACATCTCCGGATTTAGACACCATTTTCCAGCGATTTCATCAAGCGCACCTTACGCTGAACACGAAGAAGTGTACCTTCATTCAACCCCACATACGCTTCCTCGGGCACATTCTTTCATCGGAGGGGTCGCTGTAGACCCCGAAGACCTTGGCCATCCGGGAGTACCCACGCCCACAGATTTGAAGTCGTTAACGTTTTCTTGGGTTAGTGGGGTGGTACCATAAGTTTATTCCCCGGATGGCAGATATAGCGGCTCCCTTGAACCAGCTTAGGAAAAAAGATGTCCCGTGGGAGTGGACGACAGAATGCCAGGACGCGGTCGAGCGACTAAAGAGCCACCTACAAGAGCCACCCGTTCTGGCCCAACCGATCCACAGCTCACCTTCCAGGTACAGACAGATGCCAGCAACCTGGGGCTCGGCGCCGTGCTCACTCAAAGAATTAACCAGGCTGAACATGTCATCGCGTACGCCTCACGAGTTTTGCGGCGCTGAGCTGAACTACTCGACAGCTGAGAAGGAGTGTTTGGCTGTCGTGTGGGCTGTGGAGAAATGGAGACATTATTTGGAGGGTTGAATTGAAGTGTACACCGACCATCACGCTCTGACCTGGGTGTTCAATCACCAAGACCTCCTCCCGCCTGACCAGGTGGGTCCTCCGCCTCCAGAATTTTACGCTCAGGGTGACTTACCGGAAGGGCTGTGGTAACATCGTGCGGATGCACTATCTAGGGTATCGGAGCCGTCGGGATGGTGTGTTTGGCAGAGGCAAAAACGATGATCCTCCCTCTGCCAAGGAGCCTTGAAGACCTAGCCCAAGCACAAGCTACCAGTCCATTCTGCCAGAACATCAGGGAAGGGCTGGAGCAACAGCGAACTGACCGGGTACACTTTGTGGACCTCCAAGGGGTCTTGTACAGGACTATTCCATCCACCCTTGGGGTCTGCAACATCAACTGGTGGTCCCGGAAGAGCTCGCCCCGACTTTCTGAAGCACTACCATGACAGTCCTTTAGGTGGTCACCTTGGAAGGACAAAAACTTTATTAAAGATTCTGGGGTTGCGTGGTGGCCGTCTGTCCGAAAGACGTGTGCCACCACGCGTGAAGACGTGTGCCACCTGCCAACAACTAAAAAACCCACCTGGTAAACCGGCGGGATTACTTCAATCGACGATCGCAGATGGACCAGGAGAGACTTTGGGAGTCGACCTAATGGGGCCATTTCCTATCACCAGCTCGAGGAAGACCGTCCTGATGGTAGTAGTAGACTATTTTTCGAAGTGGGTGGAGCTGTTTGCGTTAGCCGATGCAAGGGCTAACAAAATATGCTCCATCCTGAAGAATGAAATCTTCACCCGCTGGGGGGTGCCAAGAAACATCATCTCGGATCGGGTCCGCAGTTCACAAGCTCCATATTGGATGAACTTTATGCAGCCTGGGGAGTGAAGAAAAACCTCACCACCGCTTACCATCCCCAGGCCAACATGACGGAGCGAGTGAACGGACCCTGAAGAACATGATCGCCTCCTATGTGGGTGAACGCCATCAGGACTGGGATAAATGGCTCCCGAGCTCCGGTTTGCCCTGAACACCGCGGTGCATGAAGCCACAGGTGAGACGCCTGCTTTGGTTGCGCTGGGCAGACAGCTTAAGGGCCCACTCGACCGACTCCTTCCCAGCACCCCTAGTCCAGAATCCACCAGTTACAATAATTTGGTTAAGGTAGAGGGTTTACGGCGGAGAATCCAAGGGAGGTTGGTGAGTTCGACATCCAGACACGCCAAACTGTATAATGCCGGCGGAGGGAAGCGCACTTCCAGCCGGGTGATTTGGTCTGGATTAGAGCTCACCATCTCTCAGATGCCAGCAGAAAATTCTCCGCCAAGCTAGCGCCTAAATGGTTAGGTCCAGCTAAAATCATTCAACAAACAGGTCCAGTCAATTTCCAGATCCAAAGGGGTATCGGCGCTGCCTCCAAGTTAGACACCATCCATGTGGCCAACCTCAAGCCGTGCCGGCCCTCCCTTGTCCAAGGTTGGGGGAATGTAGCGGTGCCACATAGTGTTTAAATGTCAGTGCTGTGTGTGTCTCGTTTCATTGTCCCATTGACTGCGTTGTGTGTATCAGTTAATGTTGTCCCCGTAAGGAGGACGGATGATGGGAGGAGTTCACAATCACTTACCTGGAAAACACCTGTATATCAATTAATCAATTACTGCCGTCACGGATTATTTAAGGAGAAGAGGAGGAGACGAAAAGGAGACCAGCACGAGGAGAGAGAAGGAGAACAACCAATAACGCATTCACGATTACAACCTGCCTGCCGTTTCATTCCATTGCGCTATCATCCAGTTTGTATTTCATTCATCCGGACTGCCTTTCAACCTGCTTACCGCTGAAGACCCCGGGGCGAATCATCATTCGCCGCACGCCGAGGAATCACGGTGAGGTTATTCCAAACGCCGGGAAATACGAACATTACTATCGTCATTAATCAGTACCCGTATTCAGGACATTTATTTCACGTACCGGACTCAAGTTCATGATCATTCCGTTTGCCAGCCATTTGTCGTTTGTGTGGTGTGTGTCATATGTAACGTGGACAAGGGAGGGGATTTATATATATATATATTGTCGGGTTTGCTGTGGGATTGTTGGGGTGGAGGAATATTTGAGTGTACATTTGTCTTGTGGCGTGTCTTGTCCCATTTAATACATTTATTCTTGTTTCCTTTTACATTCTGCTTATTGTCTTTGCTTTTCAAACCGTCGATTGTGGGGAAAGTTAATCTGTGTAGGAGTACGGCTTGACAGGAAAAGGTTTCTCAGTCAATTATCCAGGCCACAGGTCTTGGAGGTGTAGCTGCCGGCTGGGAATAAGGGGTCGGCCGTTACAAATTAACTTACTTCTAGTCATTAAACGCACACTTACTTATTGATTTGGTATAATATTGACTCTTAGTTATTACAAATTACTGTTTCTTTACATGGAATAACTAGTACATGTGCATCTCTTTCCCTCAGCTAATATCCCGTAATACTACAGTATGTGTTATCTTGCATGCTGGGATGTGCATCCTGAAACGTGAGGTGAGCATCCTGATTTGTGCTGCCTGACTAACAACAGCCCCAGAGACCACTGAATCTTTTGCCACCGCTCTTACCGTAGCACTTCTCCCAGGATTGCTTATTTTGGTCAGGTGGCCTGCTCTAGCAAAAAATGTTCATTTAAGAATTATGGAGTCTGCTGTGCTTTAGGGAACCTTCAATGCTGCAGGGATTGTTTGTGGCCTTCCCCAGATCGGTGTCTCAACAAAATCCTGCCTATAAGCTCTGCAGGCAATCCCTTTGTCCTGATGGCTTTGTTTTTGCAATGACACACATTGTCAGCTGTGGCGTCTTCTACAGACAGGTGGGTGCCTTTCCTATTCACGTCCAATCAAGTGAACTGACCACAGGGGCACTCGAAACAAGGCATAGAAACATCTCAGCACGGATCAATAAAATGGGATGCTCCTGAGCCACATTTCAAGGGTCAATAGCACAGGACCTGAATACTTGTGTCAATGTGATCTTTCATTTTTTTATATTTAATAGATTTGCAAAAATTTCTAAAATCCTGTTTTTTCTTTATCATTCCTGGGTACTGAGCAATGCTTGATGAATGAAAAAAATAATTGTAATGATTTTAGCCTAATGCTACAACAAAACAAAATGTGAAAAAGTGAAGGGGTCCCAGACAATAAAAATCTGATCTGTTATTAACATTTGAGGTTGGTATGGTGGCTCAGTATTTAGTGCTGGTGTCTCAAAGGTCCAGCATTTTGGTTTAAAATTCAGCTCCAAAACAGGATTCTGAATGTGAGACTGCTGTGACACCCTAGATGACAACAATGCTAATAAAAGTGTTTGTCTTCCTTAACCCTTACTGATATTATAACTGATCTGTAGCTAAGAAGACAGCCAACATATATTACTGTATCTATACTAATAAAAGGCAAAGCCCTCACTCACTCACTGACTCATCACTAATTCTCCAACTTCCCGTGTAGGTAGAAGGCTGAAATTTGGCAGGCTCATTCCTTACAGCTTACTTCCAAAAGTTAAGCAGGTTTCATTTCGAAATTCTACACATAACGGTCATAACTGTCAACAACGTCCGCCATGTTAAACTTTCTTATTTATGGCCCAATCTTCACGAAATTTGGTAGGCGGCTTCCCTGCGCTAACCGAAATCGATATACATACTTATTTTGATGGTATGACGCCACTGTCGGCCGCCATATTGAACTTTCCAACGTCACAAATTTTCCAACTTCCTGTGTAGGTAGAAGGCTAACCCCATCTTCACGAAATTTGGTAGGTGGCTTCCCTGTGCTAACCAAAACTGATGTACTTACTTATTTCGGTGGTATGACACCACTGTCGGCCGCCATATTGAATTTTCCAAACGTCACTAATTCTCCAACTTCTCGTGCAGGTAGAAGGCTGAAATTTGGCAGGCTCATTTCTTACAGCTTACTTACAAAAGTTGGGCAGGTTTCATTTCGAAATTCTACGCATAACGGTCAACAACGTCCGCCATGTTGAACTTTCTTATTTATGGCCCCATCTTCACAAAATTTGGTAGGCGGCTTCCCTGCGCTAACTGAAACCAATGTACGTACTTATTTCGGTGGTATGACGCCACTGTCAGCCGCCATATTGAACTTTCCAACGTCACTAATTCTCCAAATTCCTGTGTAGGTAGAAGGCTGAAATTTGTTACTTATTTCGATGGTATGATGCCACTGTCGGCCGCCATATTGAACTTTTCAACAGTCTTTGTTACTTATGAGCCCATCTTCAAGAAATTTGGTACGCGGGTTCCCAACGCTAATTGAATCCTACTTACGTACATATATACGGCCATAGCCTGCAGTTCAGTCACCATGTGAGGCGGCATTGGGTCCCCCATCCCAACGCCTCCCACGTTGTTGGCTGCCTGCCTATATAAGGCCGTCCGTCGCTCCAGTCTCTTCATTCCCTTCCTTGCTTTGCCACGGGATTCACGTCTCCCTGCTGATAACTACAGCCTTTTTATTTAATCTACGGCTTCTCCGCTGTTTTATTGTTCATTTATTACGATTATAGTTATTGTGTGGGTATTTTAGACTTACTTTACATTGTTCAGGTACCCATTTCCTTTATCATTCCAACCGTACCCGCATTAACATGTCTATCGAGGTGATCACCATCGATCAAAGAACTATCACTTACCGAGTGGTTTCCATGCCCGGAGATGGCACCTATCTTTTCCATTCTCTTTGTTACATATTGCACAGCCATATCAGGCTCACTCTTGATATCTGGAGAAACATTGTGTCTTATGTATTGAATGACTGGGACAGGTTCAAGGTGTGGACTGATGACGGTACAGGAGATAATTATACTACACAGGAGCACTAGAAGAGTGAAATGCTTAAGCCCTTCACCTATGGTTCTGCATGTGAGTTGATGGCTGCCGCTGAATTGTTCGGTTGTCGCTTTCAAGTGTACCGAAATGGCCAAATATTTCACACCTTTAAACAACCGCCAATGCCTCTTAAACATCTTAGATTCACAGGTGACGATTTCAGTAGTGGACACTTTGATGTTTATGAATGTTTAAACTCTCAAAAGCTGGATGTGAAGTTCTCAATGAAACCGGTTGTATGCTTACAATGCTTGACAGATGCCGAATGTCACTTCAACACAAGTCCTACAAATACTGTCGTAGTTGAAACAAACCATGAAACTCAAACCGATTATGACAGCAGCAATCCAAGCTGTGAGATTTGAAACAAGATTACTGTTCACATGGCCAACTGTACGTTGCATGCTTAAGAGTAAGCTCAGCACACAGCTTGGTCATATTATAACCGGAGGGCCGAACTCACAATGTGGTATAAAAAGAGATCCTTAACAAATAATTATTGGTATATTTTCCCTCAGTTTAAAAAGGTTTAATTTTCTTCTTAATAAAACTTTTAAGGCAGTACTTTGCCGCCGCGAAGCGCGGGTATTTTGCTATATATATAAATAAATATATAGATATAGATATAGATATAATGTGTGTGTGTATGTGTGTATATATATTGTGGTAGATAGGGGGCGCTCTAGCTCCCTTGAAACCCTGTCCACGACTCCAAACACCAGGTAAAAGTCCAACAGTTGACTTTATTAATTCGCCACAGTGCACAAAGCACACTCTCCACCACAATACTCATAAATCACTAAGAAACAATCAATAAACAATCCTCCAGCTCCCAGACGCGTTGCCACCCTTCCACCCAGCTCAGCTCGCCGTCTGGGAGCTCCCACAGTCCTTTATATCTCCTGACTCGGAAGTGTTCCCAATCTTCCGGGTCATAGGGCACGAAGAAGTCCTCGGTCCTTCCTGCAGCTCCCTCTTGTGGCCCCCATGTCCATGATGCCCGGCTGGTCTTCTGGGGACCTCCATGCTGCAAGGAGGGCTCCACCTGGCGGCTTAGGTATTGGCCGATAAACAGCCGCCATCCTCCACAATATATATATATATATATATAGATATATATATAAAATGTGTGTGTGTGTGTGTGTATGTATATATATATATAGATATATATATAGATATATATATAGAGAGAGAGAGAGATATACAGTAGATATAGATATATATAGATATATAGATATTAGATATTGTAAAAGGCGCTATATAGCGCCTGACCCAGCACAGACTACGCAGAGGCACGTGTACAAAACACACAGGCCTTTATTTTTTCTTCACCAGTGGGCGCATGCCTTCCCCGTGACCCACAGGCAATACACAGTCTCAAAGCACTATAAATCCGACACAACAACTCTTTCTGGCACCACCACTCCTCCCAGGCAACCTCGTCCTCTTCCTCCCGATTCTGGCCAAGAATGAAGGGAGGTTGGCCCGCTTTATAGCCCACACCGGAAGTGCTCCAGGTGCCTGACCCGCTGGTCTTAATTGCACCTCTGGGTGGGCCTGGCAAGTCATCCAATGTGGCGGCTGGCTCTCTGCAGCACCCCCTAGCGGCCACCCCATCTCCCAACCGGGCTGTGGTAGACTCCATGTCCCATGGAGCAACGGGGGACACTAAAGAAGGACCCACGGCCAGGGAGGCTGCCCCCAGGCGCCCCAGGGAAGCATTGCACTGTCCATGGTGGCTCCCCTGGGACGTATGCAGCAGAGGTGTCCCGGCCAGGCATGGGACACGGCTGTCTGTCACATATATATATATATATATATATATATATATATATATATATATATATATATATATATATATATATATACTGTATATATAATGTGTGTGTGTGTGTGTATGTGTATGTATGTGTGTATATATATATATATATATATATGACAGCAACACTCATAACAGTGACAAAACAATTACATTGACGATCATGTTACATTATTTTCAAGATGTTTCCTTTTCTTTTTCATTATTTCTTTAACACATTACTTCTCCGCTGCGAAGCGTGGGTATTTTGCTAGTTTCTAATAAACGTGAGGAGGGTGTTGTGTGTATAATAAATAATGAAAGCATCTTTAAATCCTGTGGGTTTACAGTATGTACACATCGAAGCCCAATGGCTGCCTGCCGATTGCATAACACAAGGATTTTTAAGTTAATGACACTCCTATTGTGCTCTTTAATTTATTTTCAAAAGTGTTTGAATGTGTCATGGCATAGTATATTCATCATAAAATATACCTGAGCAGCCCTATCTGGATTTAACTTCAAACCTCTGGTAATATTGAAGCAGCTTGGCTCAAACTTACATACAGTTAGCGATTCAGGATGGCAAATAACCAGAGGTGGATAGTATTGAGTTACATTTAATCCATTACATTTACTTGAGTAACTTTTTAAAAAAAATTGTACTTCTAAGAGTAGTTTTACTGCACCATACTTTTTACTTTTACTTGAGTACATTTGTGAAGAAGAAACGCTACTCTTACTCTGTTACATTGGGCAACACTCGAATCGTTACTTTTTTTCCATTAGATACACTATATTTTTGCCAGAGAGAAGCCGCCATTGGATCTACTGCATGAATGTTTCACCAATCAGACATAGAAACAATAATCACAAGATCACGTCTTAACCAAACATGCACAGACACAGACAGTCAAGATAAAGTAAGACTTCTTGTTTGTGCACAAGCTGCCTTGTTCTAATGTTATTTTCTATCAGTTGTGCTATTTGGAGGGCAAGTGCATAATGCAGTATTATACTGTTAGTGTACAGGATATCTCGTCACTCTCAGTAGTTTGCACTGTTCAAACATACATGTTACTTACTGTAGGTATCGGCTGCAAAAGCTTTGTTGTGAAAAACTGAGATTTGGAACTTTGTGTTATTGGTGTATCTTTATTTTGTAAATGTTATTTATTTTTATTCATTTTTTATTTTATTATTTGGAAATAGCAGAATTTGCACATTATTTTATATTTTTGTCTGTTTTATTATAACATTTCTAAAAAATAAATAATTTATTATGATCAAGCAGTTACTCAGTACTTGAGTAGTCTTTTCACCATATACTTTTTTACTCTAAGTTGAGTAATTTTTTGGATGACTACTTTTTAATTCTACTTGAGTAATATTATTTTGAAGTAACACTACACTTACTAGAGTACAATTTTTGGCTACTCTACCTGCAAATAACGATTTTGACCAGAACAGACCATTCAGGGTAACAAGTCCACCAAATCCGTTCAGCTGTTTTCCCCAAAATAACATCGAGTTGAATTTTGATGGCCCCTAATGCATCACTTTCTACCGCACTACTCAATGAGCACACCTACTCTAACAGACCCGTTAAATGCCTGTGATACAGCTTTCTATTGTGTCATTTTTCTCCTGACATTGACATTGTATGATCTGATTGGTGCTGGTACACTTAAATCTTGTATGCCACTAGACTGGAATCTGAGATGTTTTCTCTTTGAAGTTCATGTGCTTCCTTCGGGCCAAATGGTTTAAAAATATGGTCTGAGGTTTCCCTGTAATGCATTTGATACTCAGAGAAACATAACATCGGCATTTCTACTTCTGCTAGCCACGGCTACGTTGATATTTTTTTATGTTAAAATTTGATTAAAATATTTCTGATGGTTAACATATCCTAGCAGGCATTGGTGGTGACGACTTTCCAACCTAGGATAATGGGATTGTAAAAAATGTGGGAATAATGTTTAATCATTCTGTTTTTTGAGCACCCTGTTAAAAATTTGGTAAGAATTTTTATAGTATGGTATACATTGCAAGTTTCAGACCATGTTGAGCTCTGTAAAAGTATACCATGGTAAGCTAACATCTTGGTTGGATTATTGCAGTAGTTCTTATCTGTTTTACAGTGCAACCCCCTTCTGCCTTCCCGATGGGCTACTTCTTGGAAGCAAAGTTGGTTTGCCTTTTATAGATCTGCAGTGAGTGACGCTGTAAAAAGTGTCATGGAGGGGAACTAAAATGCTAAGTGGGCTAATAAAGTTGAAAAACAGGAGCTGGCAGCTGCAAGCCAGCACTGATACCCACTGTGCCAGTGTACTGTATTATAATATTATTAAAAGAACATAACATTCTGGGGGGAGCAGATGGTTGCACTGCTGCTTCATGACTCCAATGTCCTGCATGCTGTCCATGTAGAGCTTGCTTGGGTTTTCTCACCGGCAATCTCACGTTTAGAAAATTAGGTTAACTGGCAATTCCACAATGGCTGGGGTGTGAAGGACTGATGCCCCATCCAGGGCCGTTTCATGCCTTGTGCCATAGTGCTGCCAGGATAGGTTCTGACCCTCCCAATTCTATTTGCAGGTTTTTATTGTTATTATTATTATTATTATTATTTTGCTTTTGACAGTATGGTTAGATTAGAAAATGTAATACAGTATTATTATGAGAAAAAAGCTCTTCACACTTTAAAAAAGTTGTTTTGTTAAAAAAAAATAAAAATAAAACCTTTTCACACATGCATGCATTTTTCCATGGTTCAATATTATTTTGTACCCTCATATCATTATGTCTAATATTTTATATGTACTGTATTTGCCTTTACAGGATATTACATTAGCCTTATAAGCAGAGGTGCCATTGCTTAGTGTCAGTTGCTTTGAGTGCTGCTGTGGTTGGCACTTCAGGCATCAGACCTGTGGTCTGGTCGCTGACTTCAAAGGGATATTACACCCAAAAATTATATTTTTTATGTTACTTACCCCATGTGGTTTGTATTGATGGCTGAAAAAATTGTACTCTCAGATCTTTAACGAGAATTGAAATAACAATGTGTATAAAGGAATGGATGTTTATGGCAACCAACACTGGACTTAACAAACAACATCAAAAACGTCCTTAAAAAAAATCTTGCATTATTTGTGTCGTATAATCCTTATGTCAGTTATCCAGTTGTAAACTCACAACATGCAAAACATTTTGCTAAGATATTGTTACACTTCAGGAAATAATCAGTCATGGTGGCACTTTTGAATTGAAGATCTTCCTTTCCTTCTCATGCTCTGATTAAGAATCCTGTTTTCAATTCTTGAATGGATATCTGACATGTGGATTATGCAACAAGAGTAACATGAGATTTTTTTTTCCTCTATTGACATTTTTGATATTGTTTGCTGTTTTCCAGTGTTGGTTGCCATGGGCGGCCATTCTATTATAAACCTTGTTATTACCACTGAAAATATAGAATTACATTTTTTGGCCATTACTACAAACCACATGGGGTATGAAACACATAAAAACAGTATAATTTCTGGGTGCAGTATTCCTGTAAAGATAGGCCTGGTGTTTGTTGGCCCTCCATATAGCTCTACACGTTTGTTTTCCAGTTTTATTCCCACAGTCCAAACACATGTGTGCTACCTTAGCTGCTGTAGCTGTGCATGAGTGTGTTTGTGAAGGACTACATAGATGTGACTCTTAGAGGTCCACCACCTAGGACCACCAGTAGATAGATAGATAGATAGATAGATAGATAGATAGATAGATCTTTATTTGTCTCCAGGGTGAAATTTGGCAAGACCAACTTAAAGACACAGAGACCAACTCCCACATCTCTGAACTGGATCAGCAGGTCATGAAATTGATGAGTAGATGATTGAGTGTGTAATTGTGGCCTGCGATGTACTGACCATTGTTCATTGTGAGTTTGTGCCTTAAGCCAATTGCTATTTGGGTAGGCTTCAGTCTCCATGACCCTCCACTAAATTAAAAAGTTTTGCTGATCGACAGATTAATTGAATTTATAAATATTGTTATTGATAATTAATGTTTTATACCATCAACTCCTAGATCCAGATCAAGTAATTTCCAGCTTAAGTGCCATCTGCAACAGTTAATACCAACATATGAATGAGTGCTTTTTAGTCTTGTTTTATGCAGGATTTGTTCTCATTTATTTACATGGGTTAGTGATGCTATTTCATTTGTGATTTGTTTATAGAGTTTCTCATTGTGTTTTATTTTTTGTTATGCTACATATAAATTTCATTTATATTTATATACTAGGGGGATTTGTCCCCTGCTTGCTTCACTTGCCAACCCCCAGGCCTGCGCTACGCACCAGCTACTTCACATCTCTGCCACTCGCATATGTAGATTACACTTTTACCAAATAACAAATCTTTTAATTCTCGTGGATACGCCTCCTCATTCAGAAGAAACACTACTTTTCCCTGATGGCAACACAAATTAGATGATCCACAAGTCTCCGACTTAAAGTTTAAATCCGAACAATATATTTTATATCTGTTCGCTGTTCTGTTATTTCACCGAGCAATAATTTCTGTTTGTTTGCACTAATGAGATCTTTACTATCATTTTTTTGAGACTTTAGAATTTTAGTAGTTTCATTATATCTAACCTACTCTGCATGTGTAACACACCAACGTTTGTGAACCTCTTTACAACATCCTACTTTGTCATCTAATCTTTGTCTTTTATTTCTGGCTCCCGGCTTGGTTAAATTTATTGGTACAAAGTCTTGTCTCGCCGGACTTGAAAGTATCTCTCTGAAAAAGTCTGATAATATTATACCTTTGTAGTATGTAAAATTAATTACATGTGGAGATTAATAGCTGTGCGCTTTTTTCACTATGGGCATTTTCTTGTGCACATTTGACAATTTGTGCTTTTCTTGGCCCACATGTGTTCTTGTTGTGCCACCCTAAGAACAGATGGCTTTTAAGCTTGCATGGGGTAACAGCCCAGATTAATACACCATAGGTGGTGATGATGGGTGGTAGATGAGCCTGCAGATGTCTTCCCATTTAAATAGTATGCTTATGGCTCCAAAGAAAAACAGAGCTGCTACACAGCAGAAATAAAATGGAATTATGTGAATGAACGAGCAACCTCAGGCATGAACCGAGTTACATGGTAAAAAATAAAAGGAACTGTGCATACTGCAGAGCTTTAGCAAGGAGATGTCTTGTGTGCTCGAGGAGTAAAGCTCAAGCCAATGCAGGTCCACAGAAGCAATGGGGATTTATTTTTAATAAGTTTCATTATTCCTGTCATATACTTGCACTCCTCGATTTACAAATGTCACCTAGTTTCTGGCCTGATCTGTGAGCCACCTTTTACAGAAAAAGCCAATTGTCTTGAAATGTGGGCTTTTAAGATGAGACCACCGTTCTGTGGATTGCATTTATAACATCAGCAATAGGTAAATAAAACTTTACAAGCTTGTGCCGAGTGATTATGAAACCACAGCATTCCTTTAAGACAAGAATCATGACAGCTTTCCAGTCTAGTTAATTTACACCGCTTTCTCTTTAATCTTAAAAGAAGGGATGCTGTTTAAGTTGATAGACATGTTTGCTAGGTGGGGAAACATTCCATGGTTGCACCTCAGGTTGAGTCACTTGGTCCATGCCTGTAAATGATGACTGAATACATTTACAGATTCTTCTTCACCCACAATATTAAACTTTCTGATCTCACAAGTTAGCAACATTTTCTTTTGATTTAAAACATTCTGAAACAGGAGGTGGGTGGCAGGGTGGCACAGTCGTTAGAGGTGCTGCCTCATAGTCCCAGGTTGTAATTCCTGCTTGGCATGTCTTGAGTTTCACAACAAAGTCCTGAAATATCCCAAAATTGCCCACTAGAGAGGGGGATATTTTGGTCATACAGCAGCTAGTAATAACAATAAACACAGAATCTTTATAAAATAAAAGATTTTTTTTAACAAAAATGCTTTGAAATAAGATGAAGCTCCATGGAGCACAAAAAGGCAAAGAAGAGTTGTCAGCAAAGGCAATCCAAGGTAAATGAAGTGGCAACACGAAATCCAAAGAGTGATCAGGAACAGAAAAAGGAGAAACATCCAATAAATCACAAAAGCACAGCAAAAATTGCAAAGAAACACTCACCAACTCCCAAGCGCATTAGAATGGGCCACACTGAACTGTAAGATGCCCCCACATTTTTAGGGCTGACGACAATTGCTTGTGGTGAAGGGAGAGGTAAAAAATGCCCAAACAAAGTGAATCTCTAAGAAGCACAAAAGACACAGAAGGAAATGCCTTAAAAATAGCCAATCCCAAAAGCGAACAAAGTCCTAATACGAAATTAAACAAATGGTCAAAAAATTACAAAAATCCAGTATTCCACAAGAGCAATATATACAGAAGAGCTTATTACCACCATGGGCACATTCAATGAACCACAAGGGACTATGGGTTTTCCTCACCCTTTATAGAACCGAGGGAAATCCCTTGCAATGATGGGCAGGTGGTAAAATAAACAAAAATGAACATAAATGTGAGTTTTGAAGCCCACCTGGAGGAGGAAACCCTGGTAAAATGTGACAATACCAAACTAGATCGATTGGATGGTAATCTAGGATCCATTAGATCGTTACAGAGGAATTCAGACAGTACACGCTTGGGAAATTTGTGGCACATGAAATTGATTGTGAAGTAAATGCAAAGGATTACATGTAGGAAGTAAAACTTTTAGATCTGAATACATGATGGAGGTCTGAAACTTAAAAGTACCCCTTATTAGAAGGATTTAGGAGTCATAGTGGACCTGTCACTGTCATCCTCAAGATGGTGTTCAGAAGCCACAAGAAGGCTAATGTAATGTTAGGATTTAGATGTACAGTACAAGGCCTCATCTGGAGTACTGTGTGCAGTTTTGATCTCTGAACTACAAAAAAGACATAGCAGCACAAGAGAAAGTCCACAGAAGATCTACTAGGCTGATTTCAAGACTGCAGAGGAAGAGATATGAGGAAAGATTGAAGCTGAGTCTTTTCATTTTAGGTGAACAGAGATTAAGAGGTGAAAGACTGAAGTGATTAAAATTATGAAAGCAATTTGTATAGTGAACCAAAACTGTTACTTTAAAATGGGTTTAACAAGAACACAGTTGGAGACTTGTTAAGTGTAAATTTCTCACAAACATTACAAAGTTCTTCTTCACAAAGAGAACCACTGACACGTTGAATAAATTACAAGAAGTGTGGTAGAGAGTAGGACTCTTGGGACATTCAACGTTCAGCTTGATGTTATGATGGAGGAATTAAGTGGATAGGATTGGCAAGCTTTGTTGGTTGAATGGCCTGTTCTCATCAATTTTTTCTTATGTTCTTATAAATGTTGGATTTTAGGAGTAACTCTTAATTTCTACTGCAGGGTGTTAGTTTATTCATGTTTCACCAAGATCACAAGGCTGTATGTCTTCTTCAGCCTATGTTGCCTCACTATCTCTGTGGTTGTTGATTAGCTGCTCAGGTGGTCGATGTCTATTCTTGGTATTTTGGCTGCGTTGCCCGTGCTGTCTGCCAGCCAACAACAAATCCTCAGCTGCCTCATTCTGTTTGTCTGGGCACTTGGCCTATTTGCCTAGTTGTCCGTTGCCTGCTGTGTCATTCCTGCCTGCGGTGGCAGTTGACTATACAGTCATCAGCTCCGTTGTATTGGCCGCATTTGTATTCTGGTTTTGACTCCAATGCACTTAACAGTTTGCTAAAGAGATTTTCGCTAATTTGAGATGCCCTGCCTAGTTCTGACCCTGGCAATATCCTCAGTCATGATTCCAGGCAAAAATCAGACACTAACTTCCATTGTGGTTCCAATTGTTCTAAGAACTGACAAAACAAAGTTCAATTTAATTTAATACCACACTGATGTTAACTAGCTCTTCCTAAATCACAAGCTTCAATGACTTCACCCTTCGGTTTCCACCCAAGGGAAATGAGCAATTATTCAGCCTTATGTTTGCCAAGTTTTCTACAAGTGGCCATATTTCTTAACAAGTTTTAATTGATAATATTGAAGTAATTAAGTGGTCAGAAGATTAAACGTGTTACTTGAGGGTCTGGGAAAGGCTAATGTAAAAAGAGCCCAAGGGATTTCCAAAATGAATTGCATTATGTGAGCTATAAAGTGAATGAAAGTGTGACTACAGTTATTTCCTTTTTCTTGTGGTTTCTCCTGATGTGGCCCTGTATAAGTGTACATGGGAAGCTGAGAGAACAGAATATCTTCATATCTTTTCCTGCCATTTCAAGGATTTTCATTTTCATTTGCCTGTGCAGAAACCTCCAAAGCATAAACAAATTTCAGTTTTTCAGTGTTCACCTACACTGATGAAATGATGAATGCCATTTTACCTTTCCCATATTTGGGTGATATGTGATATAGTCAGTCATTATCCAACCTGCTATATCCTAACACAGGGTCACGGGGGTCTGCTGGAGCCAATCCCAGCACAGGGCACAAGGCAGGAACAAATCCCGGGCAGGGCGCCAGCCTACCTCAGATATGTGATATATCTTCAGTTAAAAAGCTGAAACTTGGCAGGATGGTACATCTAGGGTGGTATGTATCTGTTAAGAAAAAACTTTTCAATATATATATTTTAGGGGTAAACTCTACCAAAACAGAATAGCTAAATATCCTAAAATCTCAAAAATGCTTTGGCTGATTTGAATGAAATTTGAAGACATTATAAAAAAATCCAGACATAAGTGTCAGTAGGCTTAGCACCCTAGGAACCAAGTTAACAGAACTATTCAATTACACTTCAATAATTATTTACCGCTCTGATGCTAATCTTTCCAATGCAGTCCAGCTGCAGTCAGGACAGTTTTAGGCCTCGGACAGATTCACCGACCTGAGACATTCTGATGACACCCCGTCAGCTGCATCTCTTTTGACTCCACCCACTTTCCACGCCCCCACCCATGTGTTAGCGGTAAACTTTTGTGCTAAACTGAACGTGTGTGCAAAAAAAAATTATTATAAATAAAAAAAGCTTCACTAGAATAAACTGTTGTGCTAATGTAATAAACGTCACTTCATACTTGCTGCGAGGTTGCGAGCCATCCCCAATGGGTATGCAAAGCCGCTCGGCTAACAGAGAAGGTCTTAGCTGGGCAACTCAAATGACCTCTTTGTGCTTCTGGGGGCGAGTGCGTCAATCCTCTGAAGCACAAACTCCGCAAAAATTAATGCTTTTTTAATACAAATACTAAAATGTTGTACACCAGTAATAATATAGTACTAATGATATAAACACAGAGAGGACCACAAAGACAGTACTCTAAAGAGTTCCTAAACGTTCGGAGCGTAGTACTACATATTTTGTCTGTTTACACATATTATATGATTTATTCGATTCAGAGTCAATAAGAATATGTAGTGTTAATCGTAGCTGAATGCAGCATATAATTCATTATTCTTCATCTTCTTCCCATTTTGTAAGAGGTCAGCCTTCTGATTAACAGTGTAGATACTTAGTCATAGAGCCACTACTCCATTGAGTGCAGCATATAACTAACGTATTAAAAACTGCAGTCTCATGAATTAGACATGGCAAATGCAGATATAAAATGTATATTATCTTATTTATAAACGTCTATGCGTGGAAGTGTGTGTGTCTGTCCTGCCCGGAAGTGAGAGGTGGAGTTGGAGTAAGTGCTCCGCCTCCGAGGAACCAGAAAACTCGTTTAGCCCCTAATAATACAATTGAGGCCAGCACGTCGGCAAAACAAAACCTTAGAAAGAAAGATAAAGTTGCTTAGACGCTAACATCGGCAAATCATTATCCCTTTTACTTTTCCTCCCGCCACTAATACAGAAGCAAGGCGGGCACATCTGCAAAATTACACCTCCGAAGACAGACAAAGTCGCTTAGCTGCTAACATCGGCAAAACGGTATCCCTTTTACTTTTTCTCCCTCTACTAATACACAAGCAATGCAAGGATGTAAACAAAACGAATCATCCTAGGAGAGAAAGGCCCAGAATAGTTCCTTTTAATTACCTGACATCTCTACATTTCAATTTTTTTTCTGACGATTTCAATAGTTTCTAGGACCCCAGGCTTTTTACAGCACAGGCTTACACAGCTAGTAAAGTACAAAATGTTTTTTGTTCAATTTGTTTAAAATATATGACACCAAAACAACTGCTGTGGATGCAGAACTGAGAGACCGCGATAGTTTACAAGTTTAGTAAATGCTGAATACAATTTTGAATGCAGGAACTAAAGGGAATTGAAATCGTTTTGAGAGACGTGTAATATTGACGTCAATTCACCAGCGAAACAGGGGAGTGGCTCCAGAAGGGGACGTCAGTTTATGGACCCCATAGTGTCTGAAGTGCTCAGATCGAGGCCTAAAAATGTCCAGACTGCAGCTGGACACTTCTCGATCTTTCTGATCAGGTTTTAAGGTAAGAAGCAGCCCTTGACATGTGGAAAGTTTAGGTCAGGACCGACTCATACATTTTCTAACAAGAACCCATCTTTGATTAACCTACATGGCTCATCTTTGGGATGTGGAAGAAGAACCGTAGCATCTTGTTGTGAAAATAAAGTTCAGGGAAAAAAGCTTAAAGCTGCATTTTCCATGAAATTATTTGATTTTATTTAACAACATGCAGCATGAGGAGCTTTGCAGCTTTTCCCAAGTAAGGAAGACATTTTTTACAGTATTTTAAAAATATGTCACTTTTTGATGCAATACTCAAGTAGACAATTTTTTTTTTTCCATAAAAAGAAACGGGTGTAGTTGGAGGGCACAAAACTAAAGTGACATCCCTGGAGTTAATGATACACAAGGCCTACCCTGCAGACACATCTTTGCACCAGGTGCTGTAGGGTAGAGGTTTAAGTTGCTAGAAGAGGCACTGAGACATATTACAAGGAAATATGCCATCCATCCAATAAAGGCTGTTGTGCAAGCAATTGTATTACATAGCATAATAGGTATATTTACGTATTTCCAAGACATCAATGAAAAATGAGAATACTATGAAGTGATCAATAACCATTTACGTAAAACAATATGTCATTTTTCACAGTGTGAAAGGGAGGCAAAGGGTATTATTTCTTTGACTCCAGAGCACGCTGGAAGGCAGGCAGTGTGAGAGGTAATAATTCACTCTTCCACTCTCTTTTGAAACACAATAGCCCATTTAGCTATTCCTCGAGTACATTGAAATTTATGGGTCTCTGCGACTTGTTTAAACTTTCTAACTCTACAAATTCTACACTAATTAACCTTTCTGTGCCCTGGTGCCTAAATTAAATTCACTATGTGTACACATCTTGTGCATTTAACTGCATTCATTTGGGGGATTTCTGTGTGTTACAAAATCGGCTTTCATTTTTGACCCATGGTTAGAAATCATTGTTTTCATTTCATTCTTTATGTATTCTGACCTCCACACACCCCAAAACTCACAATAAATGTCAGCAGAATGCCAGATGTAAAAAAAGTTCTTTATGTATATGGGGAGTCAACATGAAAAATGCATAAAACTTTAGCACTTAGCCAAAATATTCTGGACTGACAAAATAAATAATTGACTGGTTGCCAGCTGACTCACTTTTCTTGCATTCACCAGGCTTTCTCATCTGTCACCTCCTATTCCGTGTTCTTCTCTGACCAAACACACCCAAGGCCTTAGCTGCCTCAAAAGCTTGCATTTGTAATCTATTTAGTTAGCCAATAAAAGGTGTCATTTCACCCTACTTTCTCCTGTATCAAACACACTCAAGTCAGGAGACTGGTGTTCACCATTAACTCAACTAAAAGCTTGTCCAATACTCATTCTTCTGATACTTGGCGTCTTAGGGTATACTCACACTAGGCACGTTTGTTCCGTACTGAGCCCAAGTACGATTGTCCCCCTTCCCAACTCCCCCGCTGGCCTGAACTCACACTGTGCTTAACATTCTGGGCCTGGGTACTTTTTCGTCATTACCAGGCAACTTTGTGTAAAGCCAAAACAAGATCTGAACATGGAGTGACAGCATGCATGTCAAAACGATTTTACTTGTTTTGTGGTTGTTTTGGAGTTGTGTAAGGCAGGATAACGCTCTACCCTCTTACAGATTTATTGAGTGTGCAGCGCAGCGTTTTGACGTTCATCGTGCTGCATGTAGGAGAAGATTTTTATGGTGACAAATAGGAAGGAATTTTCAGCTTTTCTTGCCAACTACAATTTATGTTCATGTGTAAGGTGAGAGTAAAAACCTGTTTTAACTCAAATGGTATTGAATGATTTGTCGCATCATTAATGTTATGTCTGTTTGTTTGCTTAGCGATCACACTGTTCCCGAATGCTACTGAACCAGGCTCTGGCCCACCTTTTCCAAGTGGACGAGGGCACGGTACATACTGTTGGCCTGGCACAGAGAGATCATACTAGTCTAATGAACTAGACTTTGCAGGGTTACATGCAGGCAAATGAATTACCAGTGTGAGTACCCCCTTACTGACCCAAAACCACTTTTCACCACTGTGGCTGCTACTTCCTTGAACTGTCAACCAAAGGCAAGTGGTGGCTCTTCATCTGTCTCAAGATCACATCTAGATTGTAAATCCATCTCTTTCTATTGTCTTTTTAATTGAAAAGTCTTCACATATGAGTTTCAGGTTTCTCTGCAGTTAGATGAGATTATGCTGTGTGAAGGAGGGCCTGGAAGCCAATACAGTAGAACCTCGGTTCACGACCATAATTCGTTCCAAAACTCTGGTCGTAAACCAATTTGGTCGTGAACCGAAGCAATTTCCCCCATAGGATTGTATGTAAATACAATTAATCCGTTCCAGACCATACGAACTGTATGTAAATATTTTAGTTTTTAAGCACAAATATAGTTAATTAAACCGTAGAATGCACAGCATAATAGTAAACTAAATGTAAAAACATTGAATAACACTAGGAAAACCTTGAACAACAGAGAAAACTAACACTGCAATAGTTTGCGCTATAACACTACCAACCGCTGGCTAAAAGCACTTTTTTTAATGAGTTTTAAACACAGGGAAAAAATGAACATTTGAAAAAATCCGTAATTTAATAAACCACCAAGAAAAATAACATTGCAACAATGCACGCTACGAAAAGATCGCTGGAAACAGAAGTGAAAACAAAATCAAACCCAGTGAATTCTTTAACTGCCTTCCTACCTTAATGCGTCCAGCTCACTCTCGCGCTGCCTCTGTGTGTGCGTGTCCCTCTTGCGCTGTCTCTGTGTGTGTGTGTGAGATGCTCTCTCTCGCGCTGCCTGTGTGTCTGCATCTCTCTGCGCTGCCTCTGTGTGTGTGCGTATGTCTCTCTCGTGCTGCCTCTGTGTGTGTGTGTGTCGCGCTCTCTCTCTCGCTCACTGCACAGGAAATGCACAGGGAGAAACTGAACATGTACAAACCGAAAGGGAAACTGGCTTGTTCGTATACCGAGTGTGTGGTCGTGAACCGAGGCAAAAGTTTGGCGAACTTTTTGGTCGTAAACCGAGTTGTACGTGTACCGAGACGTTCATGAACCGAGGTTCCACTGTATATTGGGTTTATACGTCATCACACACATATGCTATGGGAGCATTTCGTGGGCTCTTTTGAGGTAGATAACCAGGGGACTGACATGGGGTGTGACACAGTCATTATTAACACCTTCTCCCTTGCTGGTTTTAGATATGATGAGGAAACTACTGAGGGTCTCTAACATCATATTCACCTCAAACTTAGCAATCCTTGTCCTTCAACCCAGCCAGTAGAGTTGTTTAGTTTTAGACCTCCATCTTCAGGAGCAACATCTGTCTCCTCCAGAAGAGCTGCTTATGGATCTACATGATCCTTTACGTTTGTTTATTTTTTTTAAATATGCCTCCATTAAATGGGATTTCCATCTTAGACCCCTACACTTTACATGCCTGTTTGCATGTATTACAAGGTTTATAGTGTCATTATTATCACGTGTGCAGAGTAAAGTAGAATTCTTACTTGTATGTTCTAATCAACATGAAACATGTCACCACCCTCCAGCACCATGATTAGCAAATATAACAACTTTACCTTTAAGCTTTTGTCTTCCTTACCTGAAACCTCCCTTATCTAGAAACTTCTGTCCTTGTTATCTGAAAAATTTCAGAACACAGTTTACATCACAAGGAGACATAATGAATGTTTGGCCAATGGTAAACTAACACTCATGCTAACAAATTAAATGAGCCCCACAATGTGCTGGCGTCCATTTTAATACAAGTGAGAGTCCTGGGCTAGTGGTTTGCTGTGACTCCTGTTATTAGTTTGGGCTTTGAAAATAAATTTATGAAACTAATGATGAACTTACGATTTTAGCAAACATGAATACCATGTAAAGCTGATTTTGGTCCTACTAGTCACGGAAGCTTTTCAGTTTACATTTGCTTTTACAATACAATACAATATAATTTATTTTTGTATAGCCCAAAATCACACAAGAAGTGCTGCAATGGGCTTTAACAGGCCCTTCCATTTGACAGCCCCCCAGCCTTGACTCTTTACGAAGGCAAGGAAAAACTCCCAAAAAACCCTTGTTGGGAAAAAATGGAAGAAACCTTGGGAAAGTCAATTCAAAGAGAGACCCCTTTCCAGGTAGCTTGGGTGTGCAGTGGGTGTCAAATAGAAGGGGGTCAATACAATACAATACAATACACAGAACAAAACACAAGTAATCCTCAATACAGTATAATAGTGCAATAGAAATATTCAAGTACAGTTTCTGTGCACAGTGTGGCGGACAGCCGGGGCCCTTACACGGCCAGGATGCTTTTATGGTGGAAGGACCCTGGGGCATGAATATGGCATTATATCCCCCAGGACTCTGGATGGCAGGCCCCTTGGGTTGTTGCAACTCCACGGATTCCCTCAGGGCGTCATGGGAGATGGAGTTCTGTTACTCAGCCGTGTTGGGTCCTGTAGGGGCCTCCAGGGGGTGCTGCAAGGACTGCTGAGCCCTACTTCATCGGGCTCCCACCTCACCCGGAAGGGCTTCCGGACCACACTCTCGGGCCACCAGAAATACTCCCAGATGCAGCATAAAAGGAGCAGCTTCACTTAAGTCCAGGAGCTGGGAGAAGATAAAGCTTACTGGACAGAGACAGACAGTATTTGCTTGTGCTTTGTACTGTGTTTGTGACTGTTTGTGTGTTGTTAATTAGTAAGGGCCTATTTTTATTTTTATATTTTTCTTTTTTCTTTCTTCATCTTGTAAAGCACTTTGAGCTACATCATTTGTATGAAAACGTGCTATACAAATAAATGTTGTTGTTGTTGTACTTGTGTCTGTGTCTGTCTGTGCCGGGTGTTGGGGAGCTGGAGTGCCCCCTACAGGCCACAACAGGCATTCTAAAGTTATGTGGGTGTAAACATTCTTAAGGAACAAGTGGTTGCTTGATGGATTCTTAGCACAGGATGCCCCTCTCAGCTTATACTGTAGTATGTTAATGATGGAACCCTCTGCAAAGTAAGAAGCAAATTCTGAGCATCAGTTTTATGATCCATGGCAGTTCCACTTTTGTTCACTCACCTGCGCTCCATCCACTCCTTTGCTGTCCTCTTGGAAGACTCCTATACTATAACACAGCCAATACCTGCAGTTTGTATCATGGAAGTGCATCACAAAGTCTTCAGAGATGCAAGGACATTACCATAGGATAAGATTTGCACTAGTGATGTTAAATGCTGCCTTTCACAAAGGGCACCCACCAATATGGAACTCAATGCCACTATAGTGTGAATGGACTGCCTGGATATTGTTTCTTTTGGGAAACCAAAATGGGTCCATGGCAGTGAGTGATGATGGAAATTATTCTCAAAGATTCCATGTCTTTAGGTAGCAGCAATGAGAACAAATTGAATATACATTGGCATCTTTTCTGCACTTTAAAAGAAGTGTGGCGTAGGGGAGGCCCGCATCTTTAAATGAGACTTGGAGTTCACTATAATGATTTGAATTTGTGGCACATCAAGCCAGGGAGCAGGAAAAAAGAAAATGTGACCAGGAGATGAAATAGTCAAAAAGGGTAAAGAATAAAAGGTCAAGGACGGGAAAACAGTCAGAATCCCATGAGGAATGCCAATAACCGAATACTAAAAGACAGAAGAGAATATTAAAGTTAAAAGAACAAAATCATAAATATTAACAAAAACTAATAATTCCTTAACCCCCTCTATTCCAACAAATATGTTTTTTTATATTATAAAAGAAGGAATCTCAAAACTAGGATGTCCGACAGTGCATGTCATAATGTTTTTTAGAAACTGGACTGTGATTTCATAGGTCACGAATCGTAAAATCTCCACCTGCGCTACAAAGTTGTGGTACTCAAGAAATGGTAAAAAAATGGTTGTAGCAATTAATACGTTTCAAGTGCTTTGGGATTTTTTATGGTTTTCTACCAGTCTATCTGGTGTTCAGTTTTTCAAACCTTGATGGAAAAGATCCCGAAGAAAAGTACAAAATAACTTGAAAGTTAACTGATGTTCTCATGTGCTACAATGTTACGGAAGTATCAAGAAGGCGTCCACATGAAACATTGTAGAGTAAATGCTGAAATGTTAGATATTTAAATACATTTCTCACTTTAACCTGTGGGAGCTTGATGATGAGTTGATTAATTCTGCTACTACCTAAGAGCCCAAATTCAATTCCACTTAATCATTGCCTGCATCGATTCCACATATCTTTCCTTTTGGTCCTTCCTGCTATTCCAATTTCCAAATAAAGTTGAGCGGAAGCATCAGAAGAACACAAAGAGGAAAGAAACAAACAAACAAAGGCTATGTTCCCCTAGTATTAGTAAACATTTGTGGACTAACTGAGCCAACTTAAGTGGTCATTCCTACATCCCAGCTTTCCTCTTATTCAATACACAGGCCTCTTCTCACCTGGTGAACCATTGATTATGTTCCTGTACCTACTCCAATCTCCTCTAAATTAAGTCCTTACTAGTTCTTTTAAAAAAAACTAAGGCCTAGCAGGAAACCCTGCTTGGTCAATCTATGGTCCAACAAAGACCCGCAGATACTGCAGTTCCCAAGAGTCGCTGAACTTTCACACATCCACACATTTCCAGATCTCTCATCTCACCATCTCCCTCCGTCCACCTCTCACAAACTGAGCTCTTTTTTCTCCTTGCCAAAGAGCCTTCACCCCAAAACTCTCCTTCCACTTCTAGACTCAACAAACCTTCCATTATGATGTACCTTTCCATTCATTGTCATACCAAACACCAGAGCTGCCAGGTGCCTCCTGGCAGTTTGAGAAAGGCATTTTCTCCTGCCTTTTCTTTTTTGAGTTTTTTTAGCTTTTGGCATTGACTCTTGTTTAGATAGATAGATAGATAGATAGATACTTTATTAACCCCAAAGGGAAATTCACATGCTCCAGCAGCAGCATACTGATAAAAAACAATATTAAATTAAAGAGTGATAGAAATGCAGTTATAACAGACAATAACTTTGTATAATGTTAACGTTTACCCACCTGGGTGGAATTGAAGAGTCGCATAGTTTGGGGGAGAAACGATCTCCTCAGTCTGTCAGTAGAGCAGGACAGTGACAGCAGTCTGTCGCTGAAGCTGCTCCTCTTTCTGGAGATGATCCACTCCTGATGCAGCCAACGATAGCAGTGTTGTCAGCGAACATTTGCACGTGGCATGACTCCGAGTTGTATTGGCAGTCCTATGTATATAGGCTGAACAAGACCGGAGAAAGTACAGTGTCCTGCAGCGCTCCTGTGTTGCTGACCACAATGTCAGACCTGCAGTTCCCGAGACGCACATACTGAGGTCTGTCTGTAAGATAGTCCACGATCCATAATACCAGGTGTGAATCTACTCCCATCTCTGTCAGCTTGTCCCTAAGGAGCAGAGGTTGGATGGTGTTGAAGGCGCTAGAGAAGTCCAGAAACATAATTCTTACAGCACCACTGCCTCTGTCCAAGTGGGAGAGGGATTGGTGTAGCATATAGATAATTTGTTTATCCCTGACTATAAGCCAATGTTGCTCTCTCTTGACTTGTTAACAATGTTAGTCTTTGGTAAATGATTCCTGTGCTCACTACACTCACTCTCTAGCCTTTGAAAATATCACTGCCTCACTCAAAAAACAGATATCAGCATAAGCTGTCTAAGGATCTAATTGCTCAGGACAGATACAAAGTAATTAATGTGGCAGCTTCAGGCAGTGCTACAACTTCATGACACTTGAACCATTGTTCATTTCATAGCTGAGGAAGCCTGTGTGCCTGTGTATGGATTCTGCACAATTTACTTTTTACCATATGCCTTTTCTCTTGGGATTCAGGTTTTCAAAACAGCTAGGAGGACAAATTGCCCTGACTCTATGTTGCTGTTTGTCCAAGGGTCTCTGCAAAGGAATGACATTCCGTCCAGTGCTTATACAGTATCTACTCTCTTTCCTTACAATATCTGCTTAGTTTTTTTGCTCTTTATATCTTTGACTCCAGTGCACCCTTAGTATGATGATGGCAGAAAATCTAATCTGAGTAGTTGAAAAAGGGGCAAAGAACTTCTAGTGAGGCACACAGGAGACACTATGCCCCCACTCAATCAACACAGAAGAAAATGCATGCTGCGGTCCACAGAGTGTGAAGAAGCTATTAATGAAATCTGCCCATATTAAACCACCCATATTAGCACAGCCTGACCACAGTCTTACATACCAGGTTCAGATGGATGCAAGATATGTTGGACTAAGGAGGGATCTGCACGGGGCTGAGAAGAATTACTCTACATCAGAGAAAAAATTGTCGTGTTGTGGTATGGACAATAGAGAGATAGTGACAATCTTAAGAAGTTCCATTCGAGGAGTACAGTATACTGACTTTGACCTGGGCTTTTAATACTCCCAAGACTTCTTCTGGGCTCACCAGATGGTTCTTACTCCTGCAGGGTTTTGACTTTAAGGTGAAATACAGAAAAAAAAAGAAGTGGGAATATTGTCCAAGATTGAAGAAACATACAGCTCTGGGAATGTGGCCAATGGTCAATGCCCTAAGCTTGCAATACATTACTCTCAGCTATCCAGTCCTGGGTATCAAGATATTAGAGCTGACTCACAACCTAGTAAACCAAGGAAAATTCATTTTGAAGATGTACAGCGGAAACTTTATTGATGTGTTCCAGTTAAGCTGGAAGTATCCGTGGTTTCCGAAGAATATTTCCTAGAGTTTCTCACAGATTTCCATGACAGTCCTTTTAGAGGTATCTGGAACAAACGAAAACTTGAATGCAGGTTCTTCAAGTTGACTGGTGATCTTCTATTGGAAAAGATGTATGAGCCTGTGCACGGTTCTGCAAGGTTTGTCAACAGTTTAAAAGCCCTCTTAGAAAACCATTTGGATATTTACAGGCTAGCATTGTAACAAAGGTCAGGAAAATGCTTGGACACCAGAGGACCTTTACCATTGATGAAGTCTAGAAAAAAAATATTGATGGTATCATAGATTGTTATAATGTTATCTTTTGAGGAGTTAAACAAGAGATAACTGTTTAACAAAACCCAGGGCTATCTGGACCATTTCAATTTGCATACAGAGTAAAGACGTGGTGGAGGATGGTACACCAACATTTCTGAATTTACTGTGTGAGCTCTCGTAAACATTGTTGTGTATAGATTTCTCGTTAACTTTTAATACAATTTAACCCCACATTTTAGTTGACAAACTGATTAATCAATTCTGTTTGGACCCTAAATTGGTGGAGTGGATTCTGGGCTTTTAGCAAACAAAAAACAACGTGCCAATGGCTGTTTTTCTGATAGCCTAAGTACATCTAATGACACCCCGCACCCCCCTGGTTGCTGTCTATCACCTCTTTTGTTTATCTTATAAGCAAATGACTGCAGGAGTTTACACAAGGGCAGAGATATCCAGAAAACTGCAGATGACTCTGTCATTGTGAGTCGCTTACAAAATATGGCCGATCTCCATGGACCTGTTGTCAGTGTCTATTCAATGGTGTGATTGTTTCTTTTTACAGCTGAATATTTCTAAGATTAAAGACAAAGTTGTAGATCTCAGGTGCTCCCTTCCTTCCACTGTCTCAACTTTAATTAAATGACAGACAGTAGAGATGGTAAAGCACTACAAATATACAAGGACAATCATTGATAACAAGCAAAATTTTGACCTTAATACAAAACCAATTTATAAGAAGGGGCAGACATGGCTTTTCTTTCTTTGGTAACTCAGCTGTTTTAAAGTGGACAAAACCATAACACTTTTTTATAAATCCTTTATCGAGTCTTTTGTTACGTTTGCTTTTACAGTATATGTTGGTTGGTTTGAACATAAACCATCTTAACAACATGGTAAAAAATATCAGTAAAAGTATTGTTTCCCAGCAGACCTCTGTCACTCAACTGTATTACAAACTGGTTAGAAAGAAGGCCAACTTAATCCTGTCTGACAGAAACCATCCTCTGTTTCCTAAATTTCAGTCGTTGCCATCAGGCTGCAGATTTAGGTTTCCCAGGGTAAAAAGCAACAGATTTGAAAACTCTTTTATTCATAAAGCTATAGGCTTTATATTTCTGTTACTTATAGGGAAGCTGCTGAATGCTAAATTCTTAATCATTACTTTGTGTACTGCCGAAGGCAATTATTCTTCTTTGTACTAATCTTGAGTGTGCAGATATATGATAATACTGGTTATCAGTTGTTGTATCTTTAGTTGTTTTATTGGATCTGTGTAACAATACTGTATCTTTTTGTACTTTGCTGCTACAAACAAATTTCCCTCTAGGATAATAAAATCAACCTAACCTAACCTATACTATGTTTGTAGAAATGTTTGCATTGCAAGATGTTAAGATTGACAACATCTGTTTCATTCTTAAAGATGTAGAGAAAAGCCAAGCAAAATGACACCTTTTATTGGCTAACTAAAAAGATTACAATATTCAAGCTTTCGAGGCGACTCAGGCCCATTCTTCAGGCAAGATCAAATTTTTATCTACTGAGGAGTCTGCATATTTATTGTTTCAAACTGGGGTTCTCACTTCACAATTGTTAGAGAGCCTCTATAAAGCTTAGGGTGTTCATGTGGAAACTAACCACAGCTTATCAACCACAAACATCTGACACAAAGAAAGAGTGAATTGAATAAGAAATACATTTATTAGCTATAAGTTTGCAGACTTCCAGGGCCATTATTGTCACTTGTAGAGAGTACAGTGAAATTCATACTTGCATATGTGACAGGCCAGATCACACTGACAATTTTGTAAGAGAGCACTGTAACTAGTTATAGATTTTCTGTCTTCTTATAATTATTTATAAAAAGTACGCTTACCTATGAGGTGGTGTAAGGAGGCCCTGGTAGAGAAATGGCTGGGGCAGCAGTATGGAGGCACACCGCAGATGGAAGTCCCACTGGTAGTTCGGGTTACGTGTGAGGAGGCCTGTCATACCTGTTTGATCCCTCAAGCGCCGGCACACCAACATTCTAGTATTCCTTTGTGCATATTGAGAGTAACATCCTCTTAAGTCCACGTGTGTTGTAACAGGGTTCCCAGCACGAAAAGAGCAGCACGTAAGCCAGAGAGAGTTGTAAGAGTTAACGTCCTGGAGAGAAAGTAAGTTCAGGGAGTTACCTGTAAGTACAGGAGCCTGTGCATGTTTGCCACACACACGCATTGGATGGACGCTAAAATATACAGGAGTTCTGCTACCTGTGGTGGGATGTCACTTAAGTGTCCCTGTTTGGGTTATGTCAGGCCATCATTAGCAATTGGTAAACGGTTCCAGCTTATAAAACTCATAGATGCTAAACAAGGGTCATCTTTTAATCATCTGGCATTTGTGGAGCAACTGCAAAAGGAATTTGGTATAGTAGCTATTGAGAGGGTCTTGATCTTTGTTTGTCCACGAATGAATTAGAAGAAGCACTAGATGGCATTAGAGAGACAGCTAAAACATAGGCATTGCATTAAGAATCTCCTCCAGGCTTATACTACTGAAGACTGTAGTACTCCAGTCACACCTCAAAACACAGACATTCAAACTAAACAAATTGTTGTGCTTTAAATTAACTAAAGAGATCTTCATTTAGATCTTGATCTTTGTCTGCGAATTCCACGCATGCGTAGACCACCTCCCAGTTTAGTATATTGTTGTTACTCACAGATGTCAACAATGTGCCGGAATAACGAAAGGGGTGGTGGACAGTGTTACGCTGGTTAGCTCCTGAGGCCTGGTTAGAGAATGAGATTGCCGAAGATAAAAGGTACGTGCCTACATAACATATGAATGAAAGAAAGACAGTGGGTAAAATGAATGACAACGTAACAGCATGTTCTGGAAATTATTATTGTTACGTTGTAGCCGGCGAGTGCTGCGCGTCTCACAGTTGTACCGTGGCTTGCTCACATGTCACTGAAGTGATCCCTATTTATGCTTTGAAGAGCCTGGATACCTATGTGTCCCCCTTTTATAACCATTGCTCCGTGTATATTGCCTTACTCTTTGGATTGCCACAAAGCAACCTGCGAGATTGGAGAAAGGTTGAGAAGACATCGTGAGAGGAAACGACAGCATCCTGAAAACGAGATGGTCTGTGAACGGACAGAAACAGAAATGCTCCTACACCACCACATAATTACTATTCAGACAGTGATTCCGAGTGGGCCGTTCCTATTGAATCAATATCCAAGGGTTTTCTTTTTTAATTTAGTTTCCCTTATAAAAAATCATAATGCTGTGCGACGAAGGGCCCAGTTCACGACTGGCAGCCGCATTTAAACAGGGAGCCCTTCACAGACAACTTTAGCACGCAACGTAGTTGGGCGCACATGGCTAGTTTCTTATATTTATTTATTTGAAGATTTTCACTACCTTTTTCCTGTATTTTCTGGATGTGTCATTTTTCACTTTTTCTTTTGATAACTGTTCTTTTCTCGTCCTCTTTGATTTTTGTCTTACGTTTAAAGGAGGAGGAAGAATAATAGTTTTTGCTTATTTTTCATCACCTTTAATCCGAGTCAGTGTATATACTGTACAACTTTACTTGAACTTATTTCTGTTTACTGTTACATCTATAGCTGATCTCATCACAGAACGACTGTGTTTGATTGCATGACACTAGGATTTTTATTTCTGGTACTATTATAAAGAACACTTTTTCTGAAGTCCTCACAGCCATTTTTCCACCACTGGTTCATTTTGGTATGTTACAGATGCCTGCAGTCTGAGTGTGTGTAGAGGTGCCAGCACACGGGGCATCCCAACATGTCCTAGTAGTGGACAGATAGCCAGGAATGTGCAGTGTGCCTAGTGCTTTCCTTGAGGCAGCGGGTAAAGCAGGCATTCATACTGTGTCACCTCCTACACCCTGATATCAGAATTATACAAGGGGCACCATGGCACATATAGATTAGAGATCACTGAGCTTTAAACTACACAGAGCAAGCCTTCTGACTGCCTATAGTCAAGCGTGCCATGGACTAGTCTGCGGCATTCACATTTACAGCATGTTAAAATATTAACAACATTTATTTAAATAACATTTAAATGTTATATAATATTTAATCTATTAAAAGCAAACCTTCTTTTTAAACACAAAAAGGAAAGCCTATTTATAGATTCAGTTTGTGCATAATTTGATCTTTTTTTCCTGTAGTTTGAAGGCTTTTTCTAACTTGCCACCAGCTCTTTTTCTACTAATCCTATAAATATGTTTGCCTTTCTTCCATGCATTTGTTCAACCCGAGACTTCGTCTTTCAGTCAAAATTGCAAGAAACCCCTGTAAGCATTTGCACAGATAGATGCTTCCTCTCTGAGAACATACATTTATTTGCAGTGGAGCGTTAGCCCACCAGTAAAGCACAATTTCACTTGCTTCACCTCAAGATGAAAAATTATTGTTTCATTAATATCACCCTCACGGGCTCCAGATCTTATTACTGACAAAGGATTTGTTGAGCATTTCCTCAAGGTGTCAAACCATTAAATCTGTTTAAGTAAGCATGTGGCCAGCAGACTGCGAAGGAAACAAAGCTGAGAGATCAATAAATGCATTTATCGAAGATAACTTACAGGAGCAATCTTAGGCTGATGCAGTTCTAATATCTAAAACTGATATAGAATTTTGTGCGGATATAAAATTGGAGAACACCTTTATGATAAGAAATTCCATATACACAATTCAAGTGCACATGTACATATTGTAGATTGATACTCTGTTTTTTATGATATTTTAAAAGCACTGAAACTTAAAATGAGCTATTATTTGAAGTCAATCTGTATTAGGTGGATTGCTAAAAATACACAGGTGTAGTCGTGCGAGTGTGTGCTAGTGAGAGTATTATGAGCTGACAACATATCCTGGTATTGTCCCTGACTTGTAACCTATGATTGCTGGGATAGGATACAGCTGCCCCATGTTCCTGCACTGGATAAGCAGGTTAGGACAATGGATGGATGAAAAAAAGTACAAAGAATAAAAGAAAAAATGGTGTTTGCATAAGTATTTAATTGTTAATATTTTGTTAGGTTGACGTTGGCAGCAATAACAATTCTAAATTCAATAACACTATATCCTCATCTTGGAAGTAACACTGGAAAATGAATTCAGTCAAAGGCAGTGATGATCGAAATGATTTACACAAAATTGAATATTTAAAGAGACTTACCCTATTCCTTTGCAAATAAATTTGTGAAACAAGTGCTGTGATGCTTCTAAGAGATACCTGTGCCATTGACACAGGAATAAAGATGTCTATTTCCTGTCTGGAATTGTTTTTATGCATTCATTTTGCACATGTTTTGCCTGTCATTTAGTATTTAAATAAAGATCGGGGATAAAAATCACTGGACTCATTTCCTGTTATTTATAATCATTGTATTGAGCTATCAGAGGTGTGTTATGTTTTTACAGGTAAGAGGACACCCACTTTGTCAATTATGATGGCAGTCTTGATGATTACAATCCTAAAGATGCATCAGAGACAGAAATTAAACTTTAAACTCCACAAAGCATGGAGTGTGCAAACTCTTAATCTGCAGCGCAGGTAATTGAATGGAATAGTCAGTATTCTTGTGAACAATAAAACATACATCATAATGTGTATGATGGAGTGTTTTGGTGTGTCTTTGTGTGGAAAATACACAGAATGCTGCATTTTTAAAAAACACACCACTCCTCAGCAGTGATGTGAATGAGAGGCATAAATGGAATTGACCTGATGGCAGTTAGTGGTCTTACTACCAAACTATGAGGGATGATAATGTGATCCCAGGAAAATGAAAACAGTGTCATCTAGCATGGTGGCCAAGGCACTAAACTTTAAACCATAAGGCGGCTGGATCAGTTCCTCACTCTGCCTTAAAGTGCATCTTAACCAGACTTTGCACAAGTTATAAAAAATATCTACACACATATCCTATTTACAGATTGCACTGGATATACAGTGGAACCTCGGTTTACGAGTAACTTTGTTTACGAGTGTTTTGCAAGATGAGCAAAAATTTTTAATAAATTTTGACTTGATAAACGCGCGATGTCTTGCAATACGAGTAGTATGGATACACTTTGTCTGCTGAGCGTTATGTGATCACAACTGAGCTGATGGTTCTTCTCTCTCTCTCCTTATCTCGCTCGCTCGCCCAGCGCGTCTCTCTCTCTCTCTCTCTCTCATCTCCCTCGCCCAGCATGCCTCTCTCTCTCTCTCTCTCATCTCGCCCGCCCAGCGTCTCTCTCTCTCTCTCTCTCTCTCTCTCTGGCAATCGTCTCCTACTCTCCGTCTGTGTGTGTGTGCGCTGTGAACTGCGAGTCCCCATCTTGTTCCCCAAAACATGAAGCTGAGTCTCAGTAGTTTAACACCAGCTTTATTCAGCTTGAAACAGCAACAGCGCTGTTATTTATTGTAGCGGGATCTTTATAATGTTCCTTGTATGACCCATTGACGACAGGCGCTTATAGCATGTCTGCGATCTTTTTGGATGCGCTTATACGGCGAACTGCTACAGCGCTGGGAGACTGCGATTGCTTTGGGACGCTCTTCCGCGTGTCGTCCCGTTGGGTGGAATCCACCATGAGTTTAGAAACTCACACCAGCCATGATTCTTTATAAAGGTAAAGTGCAGGTTAATTTGTATTATGTATTTTACTTTATATTTTGTATTAATCATTTTTATATGAATAGTTTTGGATTGTGGAACGAATCATCTAAGTTTCCATTATTTCTTATGGGGAAATTCACTTTGATATACGAGTGCTTTGGATTGCGAGCACGTTTCCGGAACGAATTATGCTCGCAAACCGAGGTTCCACTGTATTTATAAAATCCAATGTCTGTCTGTATGTCTGACCGCTTTTCACGAGAGAACTATTTAACAGGTTTAGTTTGGTTTTTTTTCTATAATTTGCTTGAACATTCTGGCTGATTTTGCGACTTCTCTCATTGCGTTAAGTATCATAGTTTAGTTGTGACAATTGATTTATTAGAGTGAATCTGAGACAGGGGCTGCAGGCCGAGGGGTGGGGGAAGCATGATATCAGGAGTGGGGGCCCTCCTCACTCAGGCACTGATTCGAGTCGCTGTACCTCTCATCACATGTTAAAGCCCCCCAATAGCTACTGCTACCTGTTTGTTCATTGCTTTTTAAAGTTTGCCCTTTTAGCGGGAGGCAGCTAGTATATAATAATAAATATTCGGGAAGATCACAGTAACTTCACACAGACAGCAGCTGAGGGTGGGAATCAAAGTGAAAACGCAAAGCTGTAACACCATCAGACCCCGCTAGTGGAGTATGTAATTTTATTAAATTAGAAATATTCTCTGGCCTGTGTAATCTAATTCAGGATTATTGGAAATATAATTGTATTAATTGAAAGATTTATTATTATTATTATTTATTTTGGGTTACTATTTTATTTTTCAGTTGAAGAGATGGTGCTGTCACTGCAAATCTGAGTTTCAGTCCATCTCAACTGCCTTCCCATTAATTTCAGAAATGTCAGAAGTTCCCGCACATTTCCCCGATTTTGTCAAAGTTGAGGCAAATTGAATTCAGTGGGGTTCACTCATTACAAGTGACGACGCTTTAAAATGAGATGTAGGGACTGGGCTCCTTTACACTCATCCAAAAGTAAACGTATGGCAGATCTAGTGCAGCATTGTTTGGGACAAACTGGTTTAAAGAAGCAGTAGCCACCATAGAGAACACTGCACAGATAAAGACTAAAAGCGACGTTAATTACTCATATACTGTCATGCACGTGTGTCGGAGGATCTTCTCACGGGTATGTAATAACCCACCGAGACGGGAGGGGGTGATCTTGCTAACATTCTCTTCTCCTTTTCTCCTCGCAGCACCAAGAACCTGCTTAGTGAGGGCACTTAGCCCCATCCCTGTTATAAGAAGCCTGGCTGCCCAGAAATGTCTTTTTGCGACCAGAGGGACCCACCGGACAGAGTGCCCATGAGACAGGCCCTGAACCTGCAGCTAAAGCCTGAACCCTTTTTGTTTAGTTAAACCTGAGGGTGAGAAGCTTTGATGCAAAGAGGCATTATTTCTGTTGGAAACTTTCAGTGAATTAAATGGGACAATCCAGATGGCGTCCCAACATATTAAATTATCTCTAAAACGTGGCACTCTGAAAGTCTTTACTTTCAGAGCTTAACTGAGTATGATTTGTTTTCCACCAAAAATGTGTCATTTTTGGAAAAATACTTTAAACAAAAATTGTAAAAAGATTAAATGGGGTACATATTTCTTTTGAAGCATTCCTGATGTTTCCAGCAGTTTCTGGTCTGCACTTCATTGTATGATTTTGCAGAGATCTGATTTTGGCACTGATTTTGGTTTTCGGGGAAAGCTTCAAATGGAGGTGGTTGGAAACAAAAATACAAAATCTGTATTTGTTTGAAACATTTTTTTTTCTGAAATTCTCAACCAGTTTCAAGCAATGAAAGAAATCTTTTAATCACGAGCAAAGGAAGCTCGCAACCCACCCATCCATCTTTAGTCTCCTGCATTAAGCAGACATTTTACACCATATTTATTTCTGTCACGTGAACACAGATTTAAGCTCTGTTATTTATTATTCTGGATTGTAGAGTATGGATGTGCTGCCAACGAGAGCAAACACAGTATGGAAAAAGCTTTGTAACCCCCAGGGCCTGATTTTTCACACTGTGACTTTATTACTGTTACTCAGATTCGGCTTTGTTTGCTGAAACATCTAAAACAATTTCTGCTCTTATTTCATGCCGCAGTAAGCTACTGTGTAAATGATGTGTGGAAACATAAAAGTCGGTAAACATGATTTTCATCAAGGGAATGTGTAGTAGTTTTGCATACAAAAATCAAAGCATAGATAAGAATGAATGTGGCTCTGAAGGCTGATAAAACACATGGGTTAAGCAAGCAATGCGGTCAAGGTTTCCAGCTTCTCACTGGAATTTATTGACTTAATAGGAGAACTGACATCTGGAGGCGGATGATTAATTATCATGGAAGAGCCCGGATACAAGGCCAGCACTGATTCTGTTAGACAGCTAAGAGATAACAACTTTGAACAAAAATAGATGATGTCTTCATTTTCAGTTTTCTCAATTTAGTTTGCCAGATAATCCTTTCCCACTGTTATATGGCTTATTTGTGTAGTCCTTTTCAAAACACAGCTAATTTGACTGGGTTTGTCTAGATGCTTTTAAGTTTTCCAGGATCTCACCTTCTGCTTTCACTTCTTTTTCAAGTTCAAGTTCTCGGTCATAAAAATGTTTTGCAAACTTCACATCAGACAATGTTAAACAAAAGAGTATTTGTCTCGCACCATTTTGGATTCTTCAACTCTATTATCTGCTAACTCTTATAAAAACGTATATAGAGAGACCTCAAATAAAGGTGGTTCATTTAGAGCAAGCTGAACATTTTCTTTTTGGCTATAGTTTTTTTTTTTTGTTTTCAGTATGAAAAAACACCACCCACAGTGAGTACATCATTGATCTAATAATGTCCCTCAACCAAACATTGATGTAAGGATGTAAAAGCAATGTTTGCATTGGAAGTTGTGATATTTGACAATCTCCATGTTTACAGGCATACATTTGCCTGTAGTTGTCATTCTTGCATTGTGTATCTTGGAGTACGTGTGGCATGTTGATGAGCCAAAGTATTAGCCAGCTGCTCACAAGACACTTGTCTCTATTTGTCTCGTATGCATTTTGTATCTCATACATGACGCTGAAGAGATGGCTCTGTTGTTCTTGTTCTTCTTGCAATGAGCGAACTCTGCAATGTGCTTGGTCATTAAAATTCGCCAGTGTTTTTTTTTCTTTTCTGCCATGTTTGCTTTTCAAGATGTTTGCTGTAACCCTGATAGCAGAGGTTGTAGCAAACACATTTTTTTGCTTTACCAGTGGGCATCACATCATAAACTTTTGATTAAGATCAAGGTTTTAGCCCCAATAGTTCAAGAGTATTTGCAGGACAGACGGACACAACTCCTATTTATATGTAAAGGTTTAAAATTTATTTTCCATTTCCCTGTCTTTCCTAGGCTTCTTCCATTCTATGTGTCAAAATCTTCAAACACATTGTAGTGAATTGTAGTAGGTGTCTGTAGGTGTGTACAACTTGGGCTGTGAGAACAGTGATAAAAGCATTAGTTCTGAATGTCACTCAGGCAACTGTAGAGACGTGTCTCGCGTAAGCATAAGACCTGAGGACTACTCTGACTGTAAAAAAGCTAACAGCGTTATTCCCAAGCGTTACTTGAGCAGCGGTATAGGTCTGTCTTACATAAGCATCAGGCCCGAGCATCACCCGAGCAACAGTTTAGACACATCTTCTCCTAGCCTCATAATGGCATCTTGTAAGAAACGTTTTTCAGCAGCCCAGGTGTTCCATTCTCTTGACAGTGATACGAGCCTCTCATCAGCAGTGATGACAAAGTGAATCTGTCTTCAGGCAGCAAAACTGAAATGGTCAGTGAAACCGAAAGTGATTCTGATGAATCCGAAAGTGACGCGTGACCGCATTTGGGTTTCTGTTGACCCCTGCTTCAGATAAACCAGAACCACCTGATTTTGATTTTGTGGCGCAGCTAGGAATAAAAGATAATGTTGACAGCCAAGATCCACTCACTTACTTGAAGTTATTTCTTGATGATGATGTGATTGAAAGAATTGTTGAGACAAACCGTTAGCTGAACAATGTTGGGTTAATGACTGTAAACCTAAGCAGTTTTTCCACTCAAAGTTATACCAGACAAAAGACAGTATATACAATAACAGTCAAGTCAAGTCAAGTTGGGGAGCATGCACTGGTACAGCTTGGAATCCCGGTTGGCAACCCCCCAGGTAGACACGCGGTCCAGTCCCACCCTCTGGAAATGACCTTCTATCTGCTGCAGCCAGGTGTTTTGTGGGCGACCCCTTGGCCTGGTCCAGCCACGCGGGTCCTCAACAATAAGGATCCTATGAGCTGGATCACCCTCTGGGAATCGTAGCACATGGCCGTAATGCCATAACTGATGCTCTCTCAAAATGCAGGTAATGTGCCTCATTCGAGACTCCATGAGCAACCGCTCATTCGACACGAAGTCAAACCAATGGTACCCAAGGATTTTCTGGAGGGACAGTACTGAAGGAGTCCAGTCTTCGTCTCAGGTCACTGGATAGCATCCATGTCTCACAAATACGATAATAGTCTCATTATTATTATTATTCATCAATATTATTATTGTTTGTATCATTATTATGATTTTTACACATTTGACTTTTACTTTTAGTTGTTTTGCATGTTTTGCAGTAGAAAGATGAGATTTAATAAAACTTTTCAAGCCAAAAAAAGGCAAGACTTTTTATATGTTTTTTTGAAGGAAAATGTAATGCTAAGGAGGTTACACACAGCATTCAGGCTTGGGGTGGTCTTAAGTGCATACGGTTGCATGGACAAGTGGCAAAGCACATGTTCACATTTAGATGGGTACAGTTTGGCCAATTCTTTAATTAGTGCTCTGGGGTGTGTGATTAGGTACCTGCAGTCATGAGAATTTAAAGATGAGTCTGAGCAGAGTCTTGGCATGGCTGCAAGATCCAAAAGGGGGAGTTGGGGAAATGATGAAGAAAGATGTGCTACGCTGACAGAGTGGGATTCAAAGAAGGAACCTGATTCTGATTTTATTCTTCAATTTTAATGAATGGAATTTATTTATTGAGCATTTTACCTTCTTCACAGAGCACATATTATATTATATTATATTATATTATATTATATTATATTATATTATATTATATTATATTATATTATATTTATTTATTTATTCAGACTGCAATGAACTTTTGAACAGCTTTTGAGACTAAAAGCCATATGTTGTTATGTGCCCTCTTGCACCCCAGTCCACTTTGGAACATGACTACCAATATCTGTTTGCAAAAGGAGATATGTCAGCTGTTGGCAACCCTGGCATCACAGGAACATTCATTGGGCTCCAATGATATAAATACTCCCTTTATCAGTCATTTTTATTTCCATAATTTTTTTCTATTTAAAATTTCCTTTATTTGCTTACACTGCACTTGTCATCAGTTTGAAAGAAAAATGCAATGCATTTTATTAGTACACATGATAATACAACCTGGAATGGGCATGTCGAGAAAGATGCACTTGAGTATGTAAGTCGCAATTGACACAGTGGGCATTGAGGACTCTGTTAAATGTATTTCTTTTAGATGAAGCTTCTAAACTTTGATTTAAGCACTGGACCAGACTTGGCCCAATATAGATAAATAATCTGTAAAAGAAAAGAAAGATAAGGAGATTGTGAAGGTTAGGGGTCCACCCAGGCCCATGTTTAATGAAGGTGCTAATAAGGAATAAAAGAAACCAAAGGTACTGGGTGTCTAATGCCTGTTTCAGAGCTACACCATCTGGCTCTTTCCAGGTTACGTTTCTTTGGTTAGAAATGTCTTCCATCATACCTGTAGATGTGTTTTTCAAGGAGGTGGGTTCGTCAGTGGAAGCCTTCTTTTAGGGTAATCACTCTTTATATAGTGTGAGAGAAACAGATGACAATGGTAAAGAGGTGGGATAACAACTTGGTCACCCTGTATAATTTGTTTGGGAAAATAAACAAAAATGCACACAATTAGTGGAGTCATCTTTGCAGACAAAACGTTCAAAATGGAGCCATCCTAAGATGGCAGAGGTTCCGGTTTTGGGCCCTTCTGACATCCAATCTGCAAAGGATTGCAAAGGAGCATTAGGACACAACTCCTGCCATGGCGGTACAATTACAGTCACTAGAGCTCTTCAGCTGTCCTCTGTGTGCACATGAGTGAGGGAGGAAGAGGTGGGCGCTCCAGGTCAAAGCCAGAAGTGACATTAGAAGTCATCTCTGTACAAATCCTCATGACCCTTTCCAGAGCCTTGTAGACACTTCCTATGCAACGTATTTATATTTTCTAAAGTTGCTGTTTGACATTTTTATTATTATATCTACATCTTTATACTTTATCCCTATGTAATTTTTTGGTATGTACTGCACTGCTTTGAGCCAAATTTTAAACGAGACAAAGGGTGCCAAGTAAAAATGAATAACAAATTTTACTAAATACATAATCCTAAAAATAGTATTCAAAAACAGAACACAGATAATGAAAACATCAAAAAAAGCAGGCAATTCACTACCAAATTGCAAAATCCACTTATATAAAACACTAGGACAGACACAAGATCACTAGACAGTGTGACTTTTCTGAATATCAGAAGCAGAATTTTAGCACATCAAGCAGCGTCAGTGCTCCACTTGTATCCCCTGCATCAGTCATCACCCGTCATAGCCTTCCTATAAAGTCAGGCAGAGTAGCCATTAGCACGACTGAAATCCTTCTTTATCTCCATCTGCCTATGAAGGTTCAATTTTTCCCTCTGGGTAACGTGGGTGACACAACCAGTGGAATTCCTGCTGTCTTCCCAGTAGGGAAGTGTGCTTGCCGTGCCGAAGTGCCTATTTTGTGTGACGTACAGTGCATATGAACTATAGCTGTTCATATGAGAAGACTCATTGAAACCAAACAAGAACAAAAATAGTTACATGAATGCCTTAATGTACTGTTGATGTGGCTTTGTCTGTGGTCTCGTACTGTATCCCCCTCCCCTTCCCCCTCATCCAAATTGTTTTTTTTTACTGTTCAAGTTTGGATTAATTTATTAAGGGAATCCTTGGGGAGGAGAGCTATAAGAATTTTCAGGATGGTTCCCAAGCACTTTGTCTCAAGGCAGAAAGGTAAAATTTAATCCTAGCGAGATCCACTGGGAACAACATGCAGCCAGCCATGTACGACATCAAGGCCAACACACAGAAATGAAAACCATATAAAAGAGATCTAAGAGGCATTAGACTGGTTTAGTCTCTTTTAAAAGAAGAACCCTGGAGCCTTTTTAATTCCATTGCTTCCTTTAACCTGTGCCAGACAAACAATTTACAAAAACAAAGGATAAGGAATTACATTGGCTTCAGTTCCCAAAACAGGCATGGTTTAGACAAGTCAGGCTCTTTAAACAATACACAAGATATTTCACAAGCTATAAATAACACTGCGCTAATAGTAAGTGGGAATCGGAGATGAAATTCAAATGTCTTGAACCCAATTAAACCTCTGCTCACTGTACATGCATCCCAGGAGGCCTCCCCGTCTACATGATTTTATTTTTCTTTTTTTCCTAAATGAGAAACATCCTTAGTTCTTTAAGATTCAATACCATCTCCTGGTGCACAGAATCATTTTTATTTTTTCCTACTGTAGTGGTCGAAAGGTTGCAGGTTAAATGCCATAGTATTAGATCAATATGACCAAGTTCCCACTTATTGTTTAATTCATGTTAAGTCAAACAAGCACTAGGGCAATTCAGACTATTGACATTTCATTTGGAGTGTGCTGCTCAACTGCATGAAGCATTGGCGTATGAATTTAAAGAAATGTGTGCATTTAAAATGCCAAATTTACTTTATATTGTCACACACGTGCGAATAGGAGTCAACCAAAGGGCTTGAATAATGGCAATTCCACATTAGACCAGGTGGTGGCGGGGCGCACTAACTGTCTCTCTCGATCCCTTGCAGACCAGTCGTGGGAAATCCCACAGGGTTCTGGAGCCTCGGATGATGTCACTGCCGGTTCTAGCGCCCCTGATGACATCACTTCCTCCACTGGCGTTTAAAGTCGCCATTCTGTCTGTATTCATCAGTTCTGTTTTGGACTCAGTCAAGTCAACAATGCTGTGCTCTACTAGAAGCCTTTTTGCAGCCAGAGAACATTATATGGGTGGCTGCCCCAAACCTTTACAAAAGTCTAATTGTAAGCTTTCAAAACTGCTGAGGTGTCACCCATTGCATGGCTGCTCTCGGGTCCTAACCTGGGATCCTGAGGTGGTTCGTCATGTGGAGGGTGCGGCAACATGCTGTTATCACTTCATGCTCCCAACCTCCTCCTCCTTTCAAAACTAAAATCTCCATATTATCTTCAATCATCTGAAGCATTTGGTTATTATAAGGCTTTTCAGAAATTTTGTAATTGCATTCAATTCAATTCATTCATTCAATCCTCTTTAGTCCTTGTGGAGCTCAGAGCCTCAACAGTTGTCTTCCACTTCCTGCGGTCTCTGGCAATTATTTTTGTTTCTTCCCAAGACAGGTCGATGGCTTTGAGTTCTTCATTTAGACTCTGCCTCTAGGTCTGCTTTGGGGATCCCCTTCTTCATTTTCCTTGTGGGTTCCAGTCAAGTAGTCTCTGGTGATAAACTGTTCTTTGTATGCAGAAACTGTGAAGGGAAAAAATCCACTGTGCTAGCAGAAACAGAGGCAATGCTGCTGCAGTGTTTGTCCAATTTTAAATTCTTAAGTAGGGGACATTATTTTCAGGAACCAGTGTGCTCAATAATTACTCTTTCCTCAGTGAATCTTTTACTACTAACATTACTAGAAAACTTTAGAACAAGGGTCTGCAAAGGTGGTCCTGAAGGGATACTATGGCTGCAGGATTTTGTCCCCACTTGATTGCTTAAATACAACCAAATCCTTACCAATAACAGACCTTATTTGTTTTTATAGTTTGTTGGTGCTTTTATCCTGTCAGGTTATTCTTATATTGTAGATTTTTTTTCCTTTTCAAAGACTAGGAGGCTTTGCCCACTGCTCACTTCACTCGCCAACCCCCCGCCTGCATAACGTGCCAGCCACTTTGCGTCTCTACTGCTCGCATTGTGAAAAGGGGGGCTTAATGCACCCCAAGGAGATACGGTTGCTCCTCTGAAACCCCCTCTTAAACAGTGATACAATGGGAAACATAGTTTTTTTTTTACCTCCTCTTTGCTCGATCAGGTGCTGGCTTGCTGCTACTGCTGCTGCCGTGCTGTGTAATCTGCATCTCACGCGGTGCACTTCTGTCATATCATCTATGTCCATATATTCAATCTCTTCTCGCTTTTACGTTTTCATCGGTATCGCATTAAATTTTGATTCCGTGTTGGAATTACATCTGACAAAGCAATGTATACCTGCCCGTTAGTGAATATCATTTCTTTCTCTCTACAAGAAATGTATCTGATATAACCACTCAGGACTTTTCAAAATCTCTTTGCATAAGCTGTTGTCTCACAGGGCTTCCGGCACGAAGACTTGTCTTGCGGGACGTGAAAATTTCTCTCTGAGAAAATCACGTCTCGTCTTTTTTATAATAGAGAGATATCATTTAAATGATTTCTGCTTGTATCATTTGTTTCTCTTCATTTTCCTTATAATTGTTTTATCAAACCAGGCAGTTCATTATTATTACATATAAGCAAATTTGATGGACATCTGCTGGCTTTGTTGTCATTTGAATCTTATTACTTACAAGCACAATTTAAAAACGGTGAATGTGAAAGACTAAAATAAGCCATTAGGGGTGGGGAATCTTAACAAGTATGACAAATTAATAGTCTATATGGTTGAGGGGCTGCTTTTTATTATATATTTTATTTTTATGTGGTTATCCTGGGCACTGTTTAATGACTGGGACCTGAGTATTAAATTTCATTTCTGCACATGGATATTGGAATGACAATAAAAGATCCTTGATCCTTGAGATTAAAGTTGTAAAAGAGAAAGTCAAAAATAATTGGCCACCAACTGGCCACCTACCTGCGCCTGGGTTTTCTATAGTGGAGTCTGTGTTGGCCATCCAAGCTGATGAGAGAATCTTTCCATCCATTGATTCTAAGTGCCACATCTAGATACTGAGATGAGAAACAGAATAGAGGAGAGTTAATAACAGTTTAATATTATGACACTAGCTAATCAGCATCTCTAGTCAGGGTATGCTATACTAAAGTAGTAAGTCGTCAGCCTGGATTTAAAAGCTGAGCCTGAAAGGGCATCTCTTATATTAGCAGGCAGTGCTGTAACAACAGATGATCCATGGTCAAAATCGCCTTTAAGTCTTACTGTGTGCTGCCCTTGCTCCTTCAAGAGCATTTTCTCTTCTATTCTCTCAAAAGCTTCTAAGATTTTAGTTGTACAATCCTAAATGTTATGAGCTGGTGGGGTAACAAATAGCTAATGTCTTAGCTAAATAAAATAAAAATCGATTGTTATCTTACAGTTCCATATAATTTATTTTAATTGACAAAAGGTTGTCACTTGATATTATCCTAATGTGTCAGTATTGTGATTAGGAGTCAGAACCATAGTAAAAATCCTGTGAGGCCTTCAATTAAGCCAACAGTGCAGATCAGGATCTCCACTGGCTTGTCTAAAATAGCCTCACTCCAAACCAGCCAGCCCCCAACACTGTCACCTACAGGGTGTAGCCTAATCAGACCCAGAAATGGCAATAGTGGTTTATAAAATTAATAATTCCTTTAAAGTTCAAAAATTTTGCCTGTGAAGAAATAATAAGCCGTACAAAACTTCAGCTTGAAAAGACAATGCAAATAAATGAATCTTTATGAATAAGAATATTTATTTAAAAAATAGAAAAGAATATAGAAACATTTCTTAAAAGAATAAAAAAGTAGTTGTCTAAATGGCAATTCATAGAGAACAAGTACAAAATACAATCCATAAACCAAACAGAAACCAGGGCAGAAAATAATCCAAAGACTAGAAAATCCAAGCCAAAAAACAACATTCACAAAGACTCCTGTTTTGTTTGGGTCTATATTTATGTGTATTTTATGTTTTATAGCCTCTTTTGAATTATTTTTCATATATGGATGTTTTGTATGTTATGGTTGTAATTATGTACTGTCTTTTTAAATGTTCAGATGAACTGTGTGCTTTGTGGGTGGGGCCTCAGGGGGTGGGGCCACTCTGACATTACTGCTACTAGATCCTCCCTCTCACTACAAAGAACAGGAGAGATCCAGCAGTAGATTACTGATACTGTAGCTATATATGGAGTACTACAAGTATTTCCTTGTGGATTTACTGGATTTTCTGTCTTTCTGTTCTTCTTAGATTTTGCTTTTGGATTGTGCTTTTCAGGACTTTTAGGCAATATCATTTTTACTCTTGAGCATTTGGGTGTATTTTTAAATATTATTAAATAAAGCCTAATTTATAAAAAAACTTTGCTTGCCCTTTTGTACACAAGCCAGGGTTTTCAGTCATTTTTCTCCTTGTGGAGACTTTTGCTATATTTTTGGATTTGGGTAGCTATTTTGCCTGGGGCCAGCTGGAAGCCAGTAGTTAGTAGTGAGGAGTATCTGGATTGACGTGAGCCTCTTCTGGGCTCTCCAGTGAAGTTCCTGGCCTGCTATATGGCTATATTTTGGAGGTGTGACACCCAGTTTGTTATGTTTGAGACTCCATATCACAACACCTTCCAAATGCAATGTGCCACTACTGAGGCTTCTTCTCTAGCTCGATATATAGCCAGATTGCAGTCTCAGCAGTTATGATGTCAGGCTGGACATGTCCCTTGAGATATCACATAAGAAGCACAAATGAACAAAATTTTACCCATTGGAAATAAATACACATAAAAATTTTAACAGAAATACATTTATAGATTAAGCATATGAAAAAATTATTAGAAATAAACCAAGAAGACAGAAAAGAGGAACATGAACCCAAATGAGAGAACACAAGCTGGCTGAAACATAACAGCCTGCTAAAATCTGACTGACAAGACCAGTAGTATTATGGCTGTTTATGAAATATGGCCCCCTTAATTACTGGGGTCATTCCATTGATTTTAAAGATTACATGAAAATACAGAAAATTAAACAGTAAATTTTAGCATTACAGAGGTATGATATAGTATTGAAATGATTACATTTAGCTCACGTCTCTCTGCAGTCTCAGTGATGCACATAAAGAGGTCTCAAAGTCAAGGTCAGCACACTTGTTTCCATGGTGATGTGGTCAGTAATATATCTGACCACCATTAACCATCTTGCTTCATGGAGCAAATCTGACTCATGGATTGATGATGTCAAGCCAAAGGAGTTCAGTGCTGGAAATGATTCTACTTCCATCCCATTGTCCTGTAAAAATTTGAAAGAATTGTACATGAAATAAAGTCAGCTCTATTCCTAATGGTTATTAATGGTCATAAACAGAACCTAAATTTACAACAGTATAAATTGTAAGACCTGTCTATGCAATAAAAGAAAATAAATGCCTAAACAGACTGAAGACTTAAGTATAATACATTGTTACCTGATGAAGGGACTAAAGACATAAAGCTCAGAATCAAAATAGCTGTGTGAGATCATAGCAGGTTATAACTGATCATCCACTGAGCCATTAATTCTCAGTTCTTTCCTTCTAATTTTCTAAACTCAACGTTTATGTCACAAACTCTAAATTGTAAATGAAGACTTTTAGGCCGCAAGCAGATGTAAAAAGCAGCAAATATAAAATGTTGTGAGTGCAAAATCAAATGGTGATTGGTTGAACAGATCACATACCACAAAAACTATCACATCAATATGTAAAAGTTTGTTCCTGCACAATAAATAAGTTATTTATTAGTCTTGCTAACTTTTCTTTGATTTATCAAAGTAATTAATCAAATTTCTGAGCAACAAAAAAACAAACAAAAACAACCTGGAAAGGCACATTTCATAAGAAATACCTTTAAAAACATTGCAGAACATATGTGCATGGTGGCACAGTGGTTAGCACTACTGCCTTGCAGGTCACCACACATTTTTGGTCACAATAATCAGTCCAGCATACTTGGCACAAATGTAATCTGGCCATCAGGGGCACTTAAACCACCATCGCACCATCATAATCCACTCAGAACTAGTTCAGTTACTCCTTTTCATTGACTTTAGTTCATTTCACTGAGTTAGCAAACATTTGCACGATTTCGCTGAACTTGAGGGGAAGCGAATCCAACGGGGTTGACTCATCACTAATCCTGAGCATTGAATATTATCCATCCTTGTGTCTTCTGCCTTTCTTTTGTCACGATCACATATTAGGAAAAGCCTATGCTGACAGTAATAATAATAATAATAATCAGCTTTGGATACAATGAATCCGTGTCAGATGTTTGACATTTTTATTTTTATCCAATTCAACACAAGGTTATAATGTGGGAGAGCCAATGGCTGGGGAAGTGTTGCCATTCACAATAACTATTCCGCCGATCTGAATCTGAGCAGCAGGACCCTATGTGAACATCTGGCATATTTTCCATCAGTTTATATGAGTTTACATGAATAATTGAAAGATGTTCTGCCATGTCAATCGATACACCCTAATGAGTGTGTGAGTGTAGATTTGTGACTAGGTCAGAATATATTTTGTGAGGGACCTGTGTCCATTGAGAGCCCTTGGTTCCTCATACTCTTTTCCCCATCCTTTAATGTTAATAAATAACTGAATATTCTTCATTTATGACACCTCCAGAAAAAAAAATATCCATCCATCCATCCATTTTCTAACCCGCTGAATCCGAACACAGGGCCACGGGGGCCAGCTGGAGCCAATCCCAGCCAACACAGGGCACAAGGAATAGCATAATAAAATGCAGTACTAGGGTGTTGTACTGTGTTAGCCATTATGGATGTAATGAGAAGTCAAGCATAATGACACCTTTTATTGGCTAACTAAAAAGATTACAATATGAAAGCATTCGAGGCAACTCTTGCCTAACAAAGGGGCTTGAGTTGCCTGGAAAGCTTGCATATTGTAATCTTTCTCTCATCAGTTCTCATAATAAAATGTATTATAAGTGAATTTCCACTAGGGGGTGCATGTGTTGAGCACTTTGCATAGATACTGATTTAGTTATTGTTAAGGTTTAGAGCGCAATAACAAAAAATGCATCACTAAACATATGGCACCACGCACGTTTGAAAATTTCACCCTAAAATGAAATGACCTAAGGTTGGTTTAAGAGCAAGACAGCTCAATAAATGGTTAATTAAAGTAAATAGAGAAGAAGAATGCAGCATGCATTTGCTTTTTCCTCTGTAGGTGGTATCCCGCTGTGGGTTTAGACACTCATTTCCTACCGCTAGAGCCATCTGTCCAGATGAATTACTGACTAACCCAAGTGATTCAAAGCAACGGGCCCGGTCAGCCAGGATGACAAATGAAAAGCGTCCTTTTAACAATCATCGACACACAGCACTGACTGGATGGAAGTCAGATTTTAATTGGGGATTATGATTTGTACATGTAAGGCAACTGTCTTCTTTTTAAATTTATTCTATCAGTGTTGCAAAATGCATCACAGTTCCATTTCTTTTTATTTATTCTTTTTTTGGACTTTGTTTGCTGGCCGCTGCTTCCTTCAGCAGAATGCTGACTTCCTTTTATAAAACATAAATGCTTAATAGTTAGAAAGCTAATATAGAACTGCTGAGGGAACAATTTTAATATACTCCAAAGAAAGCACAGCTGATGGACTGTGTTGAATTTCCCTTAAGTAGTTTTACATATGGATGAATGCTCCATGGATCCGTATAGCACTGCCGCTGTAATAAGAGGCAATACCCTTTTCTGGCTTTTAATAAACCATGCATTATTATTCACACAGTACATTCTCAAACCAACTTAATCTAATAATTAATAGAAAGTCTAATTTTTTTCTATATGCCACCAAAGAAAATATGCTGGGATGGTGTGGTACATGGTAACTCAGTGGGTTTGATTCTTGGCCTGGCATTATGTGGAATTTGGAACTTCTCTCAGTAGTTTTCCTCCTGAGTAGGGATGATCAAAACAATTTGAGTGAAATTGAACTGGAAACTTTGAAACACAAAGTATCACAAAATAAATTGTGTTTTGCCATTCAGCCAAATAAAAGATCAATAAAGCCAAATAAAGATTTTTAGTTTTCAAAAAATTCCCTGGAAGTGAGCTGAATCTCATTTAGGGTATGGCAGTCGCTAGGTGACAATGGGGGTCAGAGGTGTAGGCAGTGCTGACTTTCTGTGTAGTGAATTTTCCTGCCGAGAAAACACAGTAATATGTGGAATGGTGCAATTTGTTGTATTTTAATGTGAAAAATATACAGCAAGTTACATTATTAAAAAAAAATTTACTGAACATAAGAAATTTGACAGACGAGAGGAGACCATTCAGTCCATCAAGCTTGTTTGTGTAGCTATTCACAGTCCCAATGTCTCATCCAGACACTTCTTACATGCACTGCACTCCTCCGACGTGATGTGAATGAGAGTTCACCATTGCGGTATGGATTACACGCAATATTTCTTGCTTTCCACCCCAAAAAAAACTTTAACAACAACAACAGCATTTTCATACACTACATTAGTTCAAAGTTCTTTATGGGATTTCAAAAAATAGTTACAAACAAAGAATAGCAAATTAAAATTAGATAAGAATAATAATGAATAAATAACATTATTAAAGACATAAATAATACACACTTACGATATGTAAGATAGATATATAATTAACAGATAGTACAGTCTTAATAATAATAGTATTATAGTAATACTAATAAAAATAAAATAATAATAATAGTAATTGTAATACTACAGTCTTTATGTTCAGAACATGGCTCTAAAAATGGAGGACTGAAAAAAATAAAAGAAAACTCCAGTTAAGCTGGGGAACAAAAAAAAAAATTACTCAACCCTACTGGGCATTCTACCTAACATGAATGTTAGTACTGTAAATAACTTAAGCATCCTTATTGTTTTCTTTTATTATTATTATTATTATTAGTTTAGGCTTTGTCATAGAAGATTCGATACGCCAGGTCTCATAGGAAGCTGGGGTATCGGCTTTCATTCCAACATCACAGGAGGCAGAGGCGGCCTTAGGGGTGTGCGGGGCCTACGGCTGAACTTACCGACGCGGGGCCAGTTACATCAAATGCTGTTACCGGTATGTGTGGACTGTATAAACTTGCACGCAAATTTAATAAAAATAATGTTAACATACACTGGACTTTCTCATTACAGTATTCAGCTAAATTTCTGCAAGATAACACATGGACTTTATCAAACTATAACTATACAATCTATTAAAAAAGTACAATTCATAATTCACGACAATACCACGACAGTGTGAAATGGGATGCAGTGTTATGCAGAAATTAGCAGGGCCTCTTCTAGAAAAGTACCTAAATTGCAAGTACACTCAGATTCTCGATATGCAGGATATCACAAACATAGCTCATGTTGATGTCATGTCAGCCGGTTATCATTAGTGATACATGTTTTTGTGCATTAATATTCAGACATGTTTATGGTTTACAAATAAAATGTGAGTTTCAGTGTTTCGACAGGAAGTGTGAAATTAACATAACGATATCATCATGAAATCTCTCAGGTTTAGAGACGAAAATCCCCTTTTCTTGCCTTCCAATTGGAAAAGTTGTTGATGACATTTTCGTAGTCTAAATTGGATGCAATGTCTTTTACTGAAGACAGGATTGGCAGACCTCAAAGCATGTCTTGAGACATGGTTGATCTATACTGGAGAATATAACTTGACAAATTCACTCGAACTGGACATGCGGATCTCAAAAGCAGAACCCCCTTAGTTGCGGGGCCTGAGACAGTAACCCCACTTGCCACCCCCAAACGTCGGTGTTGACAGGAGGCTGAACAGGACTTTGATCAGATGGTGATGGTAATGCAAAGCACAACAATAGTAGAAGCTGGAAAGAGAACCGGGAAAAGTAGAGATTAATAATTATTGCAAATTCATTAAAGATTATGATTATTCTACACATATCTAGTTAATTAAGAGTAGAACTAAAATGAAGCTATGAAAAGGTGAAATTAAAGTTGTTTTTTAGGATTTTTTTTTTTTAATGATCCATGATGTTAGCCTGGCGTATCCCTATTGGTAAAGGATTTTTTGATGCATAACAGAAAATGACCGCCTCACAACTTCTTTTATGTTTGGTTCTTGAAAGAACAAGCAGACTAAGAGAAGATCTAAGTTTATGACTTGGGATACAGGGGCACAGGTGCACCAAATTATAGGAAGGAGCAAGATTATTTAAAACTTTATAACCACTAGCAACAGTACCTGCCAAAGTCAGATAACAGAATAATTAAAAAATATTTGCTATTTCTTATGCATACTTTCAGTGCCTTCCCTCTGTGTTCGCATGTGTCTGAAAGTCTTTTCACCAGCGCTCACTCTTTCAAAAGTCTTCCCATAAAGCCCTCTTCTCAGAATCTCAGTATTTTTTACTTGCCTTTCTCCTCTCGTCTTGTTTTATATTTATATCTGCTCACAGTTTTATATATATATATATATATATATATATATATATATATATATATATATATATATATATATATATATATATATATATATATATACTGCTCACAGCTGCAGTAATTATTACGAATGAAGAAGTGGCCGAAATGAAAACCTGTGGCCACTATGGCCCTCCAGGATAAGAGTTCGACATACCTGCCCTTGTAGATCAGCACCACATCAACACACATTACTTTCCTTGTTATTTAGCCATGTCTATCCAAACTCCAAACAGTTTTTCCAGCTGAAGCATTTTAAAAGCCATTACAGTGTAGCCACTCACACGGGTCATTCATTACTTTTCAGACTGGCAGTGCTTTCTTCACAACATGACTTGTCTGGAGGGTCCCACAGTCAGCCAGAAGCCCAGTTCCTTGGCTGCTTCACCATAGTCAATATGTAAACATTGTGAACACAGGTGTAGCAGACCATAAATAAATAGTATTATATCATGTTATTTAAAGTACATTCAAACTGGTCGTTTCTCTTTCAGTGGGATCTCTGCAAGCCTGCATGCCTATGATATCCAAATCCTGCCTTGTGCCAGAGTGTGACATCCCTGCAGCGATTCTGTGCCCACAATGTAAAAACAAACATGAAAGATCAACATCAACTGAAATAAACTACAAAATTCACTGGTTTGCCAGTTGGCTATGCAATGTGCAATGTGTCCCACCCTCAAATTATGGCTGGTTCTGCAAATATAGAGGGAAAAGCATTACTGGAATTGGGCTGGTAAAAATAATAAAAGCAATTTAGAATAATAATGGAAACCACCGATGCCTAGTTCAGCTTCACAGTAGCAGGCGTTCACATTTTTCAAAAACCTGTGTGAATGAACGATTCGTTTTGCGTGATGTGACATAGCATTGATCAGTTATTGCAAAAGTAGGGTGTCTGTCTATCAGCAATCAAACACACTTAATCCATAATTCAGTTGCAGGACTGGAGAATGCCCATCTAAATCAGGGACAAACACTGGAGTGGGCACAAGCTCATTGGAACGCACACTCCTAAGAGGACAGTGATGAAGAAGTCTTGGTATTAGCATGGGCAGAGATAAATGCATAATGAAGATCCATTTGTTTTTTATACTTATTAACTCAATTCAGGGTTGTGTAGGCTGACGTCTTTCCTAGCAACATCAGGTGCAAGGCAGAAATCATCCCATCACAAAGCATGCTAACCCATACTATAAACATACGTTATAGAGATAGATACTTTATTAATCCCAAGGGGATTATTGTCAAACTCATCAATCATTTTTTAACTCGTGTATCCAGTTCAGGGTTTGCAGGGTGGCATCTCTGTATATATGGTGGGAGCCAACCCTTGATGGGATGCCAGTCCAGCTCAGGACACACCCACACAAAATTTTCAATTTTACCTTGAAGAGAAAAGACCACGCAAACATTGATGGAGCATGCAAGCTCCACACGCTCAGCATCATGGTTGAGTTTGATACACATTGGCATGTATCATCAGTGATGTTCCTGTAGTCCTCAGGTGTCTCCGGTCTTTCAACATCATTCAGCATCAATGGCCTTTTCCAAGTGGAGCTGTTACAATGACACATTACCAGAATGCTTAGAGCAAGCCGCTGTCACACATTTTCCCTAAACATACAGGTTCATAGGTCTTGGGAGGGAATCATTGAAAGCTTTGACAAGGAACTGAATACAAATGGGGGTATGAAACTATCATTGATATAGCTGAGACTGTCATTGCAACGACACTGACCAGTGCAGGGCCATAAGGTGCCCAGAAGGCCAATACATTGCCAATGATAACTACTCCTGATGTGGAAAGTGGGGAACCCATCTTCTGATCCTGGGGTCAGGAAGGGGCTATGCAATCTATTTAGTAAGAGATCATTTGAATGGCCCCAGATATCTTTGTAAACTTCCTGTCTGGGCAAGGAAGTGAAGTAAGGCAATGAGCCGATCGCTTCAGGTGGCACATTGGTCAGGGTGGTATTTTCATAGAAATAATTTTTTTAATTAATTAAAAAATAAAAATACAAAAAAATTAGAATTAAGTAAGAAATGTGAGAAAATTTAAAATCAGCAAGTCATAAACTAGTATAGTGGTACCTTGAGATACAAGTTTAATTCGTTCCGTAACCAAGCTCGTAAGTCAAAATGCTCATATCTCAAATCAGTTTTCCCCATTGAAATTAACTGAAATGAGATTAATTTGTGCCAGCCCCTGAAAAACCACCCCAATTTTTTTGTTAACCGTTTTCAACATAAGAAAAATTTATTTATAATGAACAAATATTGTATACAAACAAAATAAAACCTAATACATAAAAGAGAATCTCAAGAAATAAACAGATGTTGGCAAAACCAATTAGGGCATTGTAATGGTTTTTTTTTTTCACTTTTGCTTAATTTTCTTCTTCACTAGTTTTTTTTTTCTTTTTTGCCACGCTTCTTCACTTTCATTCTCAAGGCGTTTCAATAGAAACCTATCCAAGGAGCTTTGTTTAGTCCTCCCTTTTAGAATGTTTCTGAAATGAGTAAGGCAAGTGTCAATAAATATAGCCACTGCGTGATCAGTTGTAACTTTTTCAGGATGTTTCTTTTCAATAAAGTCAAGCGTTAGGCAAGTGTCATTAAATAGCACCGCTGCACGATCAGTTGCAACTTTTTCAGGGTGTTTCTTTTCTTTAAAGTTCGAAACTTTTTCCCACATTGCAAACACTTCCTTTATCTCACTATGAGGTAACCTCCTCCGCCTCTGCCTTCTCCGTGATACTGATCTCCTGCAGAACCTCCGTATGTTGCCGCGTCTGTAGTTCCGTCAACTCCTCCGTCTTCAGTTCCTCGGAATGTGCGGTGACAAGCTCTTTGATGGCTCGAATTTCGAATTTTGGCTCGTAACTCAAGGCAAAAAATTGACCTAGTGACGGTTCGTATCTCAAAAAACTCATACGTTGGGGCACTCGTATCTCAAGGTACTACTGTATGTTGTTTATTTTCCAGATTTTTCACATATATTGCATATATTATTCTCATATATTTTTATTTTATAAAATTTTGTTAATTTGTGATATTTTATCAAGGTTTCTGTCACAGGTACAAGGTCAGTTAAATGTCTCTTAAGTTGGCAGTACCTTTGGGATGAGCAAAAGAGCCGAATTTCATTTTGCATTCAATTCAATTCGCAACATTTTATTGTTTGTAACACCTATTTGCTATGGTTTATTGATTTTAAGATAATCCTTTTAATTGTTTTCACATTTTTCTCCAAAAGTAATATTATGGATGTATTGTTTTGTCTGTTTTTCCGAAAAGGTACTGTATCATGGGAGTATTGCGTTACATATTATGAATGGCACATCACAATACATATTATACATGGATTAAGTGCATCACCTCATGCCTAGTAATGATACTGTAGATAAAGGGGCAGCAAAAATATACTTTGCCTCAGGCATAATTATTTAACACACCGACCCTTCCCTGGACACAAAAACAGTCAGTCTATCTATCTATTGTTGTGGAAATTCTCTTTAAAATACAGGAGAAATACTGGAGAACATTGAGTTTATTAAGTCAGGGTGATATGCATAACGCAGATAAGAGACCTATTAGTTTGCACCAATCACCATAAAACCGGGTAAATAGTAATTATCCATAACACAACCTAAATCTTTTTAGATCTAAAGGTCCCAAATGAACTAGATAGATTAACAGTCTTTGGCAAATGTCTTATCAGCAAATAGGAACTTCTTATATATAGCATTACGGTTAAAAGTATGATAAAGGCCATATGATCACATCATCTTCATGATGAATATGCTGGAAACAAATGGTACAGAAAATATAGGAAAAGGAAAGTCAGAAACACAAACTCATACAGAAAAGTTTCTCACTCACTCACTCACTCACTCACTCACTCACTCACTATCTATCTATCTATCTATCTATCTATCTATCTATCTATCTGTCTGTCTGTCTGTCTGTCTGTCTGTCTGTCTGTCTGTCCGTCCGTCCGTCCGTCCGTCCATCTAATATTGCAGAGCCAAAGAGGAAGTAGCATTAGAGGTCTGTCTGGCTTTCCTCCTCCATTGTAGGGGTAAAGAGGAAAAGGTTGTTAATAACTGTATCACACCACACTCTGTCACCTGTATAGAGCCCCGCAAATGCTTCCTTGGTCCATTTGCCTGACACAATCTATCTATCTATTGTAATAAAAACACAAGGACAATATTAAATATGGGGTCCTAGACGTAACCTTGCTTAGTTCACTTGGTGATTCAAGTATTAACAATTTTGCAAAAATCCAGGGCTTTGGAGAGACTTCAGCTCCATTGCCAGTTGTAACAATGAGTGCCAACTTCCAGGGGTGGTCTTTCTTATAATTAAAGGAGAGGCTAGAAATGATGTCAATAACTGTTCAGGTGTTATTGTCTTCATTCTAAGAATTCTATCTCATTCTAAGAATTCTATCTATCTATCTATCTATCTATCTATCTATCTATCTATCTATCTATCATATAGTGTTTGTCCTATCTATCTATCTAATCAGATAAAATAAAATTTTACTAATATATTTTTATAAAATGTAACATCTTCATAAGACAAGCTACTTCCCTGCCCCAATGAGTGTGATATCTCTTTATTATCATGGCATCTTATATGTATTACTCCTAATACTTAGCTCCCTATACTAATTAAATGAATAAACTATATCCTTTATTGCAACTAAGGAGGTTCTAGATGTCCGTGCAGACTGTGTGTTGGTACACTGCTGTAATTTCAGTTTGTTTGTAGTTGTCTTGCATCACTGCATCCATTAACTTGTTCACTTTACACTTTAAGCTAAATGATGGCTTAAGAGGCCAGTCAAATTGCTCTCCATCAGGCAGAATATCAATAGAACAGTGCCTGGTCTATAATGACTAACAGGAATTTGTTTTATTAAATGCCACTCTCATTGCATCACACATCACATCCAACTATCCATAATCACAATATGCCGATTCCATTGTGGAGCCAGCCCTGAAAGTATTAGGCACAAGAAAGGAAACAACTCTGGATGAAATGTAATAATAGTGCAATTAACCTAACCTAAATAGAAATTTATCTGGAAAACAAAGGAGTGTGCAAAGTGTAGAAATAGTACTGGTAATTACCCTGCCTTGTGTGTAGGGCACGGAGACATTCTTACTTCCATGTTAGTCGGACATACAGCACAAGTAAGAATTTCGCTGGAGTCTACATGCATGACAGTGCTCCTTCTACTACTACTACTGCTACTACTACTCAACACCTGCCAAAAACAGAAGCAGAGTCATTGGAGCTATGAAGCTGCAGCACACAACACATGGCCATCATGTCTGAAATACACTAATTCAATTTTTTTGTTTGAAGTTTGCTAGTGTCCAGTCATTCTAATACAAATCCAAACATATTTCTTTCTTTCTGTTTACTTGTACGTGTTTTGCATTGTATGTGTGAGGTGGGGGAGTAGGGTGTGGACATAATGAGTACCTTTAAAGCTGATGACTAGTAATTAAAGTTTAAAGAATACTTGTACACAACAAGATGAAATAGCCAGCCTCGCCTCCATGACAGTACATGACAATATTCACAGACTAATTCAGACTAAAAGAATACAGTGGGCTGTGGGCTGGCTGGGGCGGGCGGCCAAGGATTTGGCGTATAAATTCACATCAATGACAGAGAAACTGAGAAACCCTGAAATCCTTATTACACTTAAACTCTCAGGGAGACACACCATGGAGGGATAATTAATGGTAAGCCAAGGAATTTCATCTGGCTCCTGGCAAGGTTTCCTGTCAAATTTACAACAGAGTCGTCTAACTAAAAATAAAAATGGCTATTCATTTTTCATTATTAATACTCAATTCACTATTAATAAAGGACCCTCACACATTTAGAGGCAGGCGTGACATCCTGCTTTGTTTCTGCTGTCACATGCTAGTCACATTCTTTCTAGGCTTGTCTTTTTCCTTCAGTTATTTTCCCACTGCTTTCTCGTTTTGTTAATTGGATTGTCGATTTATCACAGGTGCGGGAGCTGGAGGATGTCCACAGATTCACTTATAAGCACGTCATCCCTTCTGTGGACATCCTTTCCAGCTCATACATCAGGCCGTGCCTGTGAAGATCAGACGAGGTTTGCCGCTGACCTGCCCGTGACTTCAATGAAAAAGTAGAGACTGTTGCATTAATTGAGATGACTCTGGAAGTGGCCGGGTGGGTTCACTGGTTGCCTTTGAAGTCAAAGAGGGAGGCAAAAGATTTATAGCTTTAATTCATAAAATTTGCTTGCCTTCTCAGAGTTTCCAAAAACTTTAAGTTGGGAAAAGCATAAAAGCTGTTATTGGGCAACCTGCTGTCACATTACTGAGAAACAGTCTTTCATCCTGTAAAGGGTTCACTGCCATTGTTAGGTGACTTAAAGTTGGAAAATAAGGTCTTGGAATGTCATTCCTCTGGAAAGAATAAGGCTAAAAATCAATCAGTTAAGAAGTCAATCAACAAGTGAAGCAATCATTAAGTCAATCAATCAGCCAATCAACCCAGCTGTCCTTTAATCAGTGCATCCTTCTAATAGTAATTTCTACTATGAAGCCTCCTCTGCCAGATTTCAATGCAAAGCAGGAACCGGGCTTGGATTAGATGTTAGTACGTACTTAATCTGGGCTAGTTAACATGAACTACATGTGTCTTTGTTCCTAAAGGAAGGTGGAGAAAATCTGAACAAACATTTGGGGGAAAGGTTCATAACACAGAGATGAAGGCACCAGCACTATCTACTGTGTCACAATTGCACCCTGTTTGTGGTCCATCCATCCATTCATACATCAGTTCAACAGTTCCCTGCATTTAAGGTTTGTAGTGGCTGACCTACGCCAGCAGCATGGAGTACAAGGCAGGAATCTGCTTTGGAGGGGATACCACTCTATCAAAGTGTGTGTACTGTCTCCAGTTAAGCTAACTTACATGAAAATGGAATTATTTTTAAAATATTATCTCTTTAAAATGTGTAATAAATCCCAAGATGATGGCTACCTTTGGGCCATATGTGAGTTTTGGTATAGTGAGACCATCCACTAACTCACACTGAGGATAACATGATACAGACCCCGTAAACAAATTGAAGAGAGAAATTTAGTGGTGCAACTAGACAACATATCTTCGAACTACAAATGAAAACCTGAATTCCAGGAAACACAAAAGAACATGTGGAGAACATGCAAACTCCACACAAAACCCCTCAGAAATATGAGGCCATGGACACAATCAAAGGGAGGCTGTGGCTCGATTCAGCCTGTGGATGTATCCGATAATGACGAGAAAAAAACAGGACAAACTGTTAGATATTGCAATCCGAATAAAGAACTTCTGAGTCCGTGCCACATTCTGGACACTTGCTGTGGTGTAGTGAAATTTTGCCATACGTGTTTTTGATGACATTTTTAAAGAACCTTTAACCATGATTTAAATCTGGGAAAATTAAAGACACATTTTGAAAAATGTATTTCTGTTATAACAAATTTTTGCAAAGTTATTTGCATGTGAGATAATAACATATACATAAATATAGGGAAGGCATTCATTAATTTATGGTTGTATACATGAAAATGAATCCAACTGACAGAAAATGTCACTGAGAGAACTAGCTTGGCTCATCTGAATACATCTTAATTCTCACCTTAGCATGATGATCAGATCTGTGGAAGTTTGCCCTGTTGTCTCTCTGTAAGTCTTAATTACTTTTCAGTGTTTCGGTTATGCCTGGAAACTTAATGTTTCAGTCTTGCACATTAGAATAGCTACACATTTCATTTTCTAACCAGCATTTTTGTACTGATGTTCTTATTGTCAGTCTGTTCTCTTTTTTGTATTTTATTTCAACATTTTAGAATCTATTTGAATTTATTTCCCTGTCATTTATTAAATATTTGAATGATCTTCTACACTTGGTGTGCTGTTGCTTTGAATTGTATTGTAATCTTATATGATGCATCTTTGACAATATTCTCTTTGATAGACACCCAGCTTCCAGTGTGCCAAGAAGTCCTTGAGATCAATTGGCATCATCTGAAGAGAATGAAGGACGTTTCACATCTAACAAAAAGTTATATTTCATTCACAAGTACAAGGAACCAACAAATAGGGCCTCTTTGAACATTGGATTGGGTGGACAACACAGTCTGTACATTCAGAGGTCTCAGGTCCTTGAAATGTATGACAATCTATCAGTTGTAAAACGATAAAGAATAAAGAAATGAAGAGTTGGGCTCCACGATGGAATCCTTGGTTTATGGTAGATAGTGTTGTATTTAAATGCAATTAAGCAAGGACCACCGTGGTATGGATTTGGAGTTATTCTGCTCCTAGAGATTGCTTCGGAGGAACTAGCTCCATCTCGTTTAGATGTAGTTACACCAATGAATTTTGACTTCCACTTTGCTTCTGTCTTATGTTACAGACAGGGCAGACATGATGGACCTTCCAGAGCCAAAGAGAAAGTGGCATTAGAGGTCTGTCTGGGTTTCTTCCTGTATTCTGTCACCCTGTACAGAGCCCCCCAAATTCTCCCTTGGTCCATTTGCCTAACACAATCTATCTATCTATTGTAATAAAAACACAAGGGCAATATCAAATATGGGGTCCCAGACAAAACCTTGCTTAGTTCACTTGGTGATTCATCCATCCATCCATTATCCAACCCACTATATCCTAACACAGGGTCAGGGGGGTCTGCTGGAGTGAACCCCAGCCAACACAGGGCACAAGGCAGAAACAAATCCCAGGCAGGGCGCCAGTCCACCGCAGGGCACACACACACACCCACACACCAAGCACACACTAGGGACAATTTAGGATCGCCAATGCACCTCACCTGCATGTCTTCTGACTGTGGGAGGAAACTGGAGCACCCGGGGGAAACCCACGTAGACACGGGGAGAATATGCAAACTCCATCCTGGGAGCACCCAGGAAGCGAACCCAGTGCCACCGTGCTGCCCTCTTGGTGATTCCAGTATTAAGAATTTTGCAAAAATTCAAGGCTTTGGAGAGACTTCAGCTCCATTTCCAGTTGTAACAATGAGTGCTAACTTCCAGGGGTGGTCTTTCTTATATTTAGAGGAGGGGCTGGAAGTAATGTCAATAACTCTTCAGGTGTTATTGTCTTCATTCTAAGAATTTAAGATGAACAGGTATGTTATATAGATAGATAGATAGATAGTATCTATCTTTCTATCTAACAGTAGGTCCTATTATGCAAGACCATGTCCACGTAGGTAGTTGGATGAACATGGTTGTTTACCAATACTCAATTAATTTTTTTTTATTTTTTGATAGTGTTTTTCTAAATATTGTGAACACTGTGAACACGGCCCCAAGAGGACGTGGCCGTTCATCCGTGTGTCCTCATAACTGTTCTGGGGCATTGGGATCCACATTCAGAACACAGGGTAAACAGCCCCTGCTGGTCTCACAGACACCTCTTCCAACAGTAACCTAAGATTTTCCTAGATGGTGTCCCATTTTGGCAGGCCCAAACATGCTTAGCTTAGGGCGAATGACCTAAGCAAGAAAAATATAAAGCACAACAGAAACAGGTTAGCATAAGGACAAGGCACAATGCAGAGAGATTTGTCTATTTTACACTGTTTCTTGCTTTGTTTTAGTAGGTTCAGCAATACTGTGGCGTGTGAAGGGTCAGGATACATCTGAATACAATGACTTACTGTAGAGGTTGCCATTGTCTCCAGTAAGTGGGAGTTTGTGATGGTAGTGAGTAGTACTAGGGTGTTGTACTGTATTAGCCATTATGAATGTAGTGAGAAGTCAAGCAAAATGACACCTTTGATTGGCTAACTAAAAAGATTACAATATGCCAGCTTTCGAGGCAACTTGGGCCTCTTCTTTAGGCAAGATGGTAGTGAAAAATTGGTGGCAAAGCAACCTCATGCACTAACTCTGTCCATGAGGTTCTTAATAATACTGTAAAACTATGAACATATTTTCATAGCGATCACCATCTGAAGTGTAGGGGTTTGGTCTGCATGTATTTTATATTCCTTGAACACAGGCAGGCCCAGTGAGTCAGAGACACAGGCTGAACCAGTGACCTTCTGATTTACAGTGTAATGCCATAGCCACTATGCAACACTGCCTATACTGTATATAAAAAAGCACTTGAAAAACAAAGTTCTTATTTTTGGAAAAACTGAAATGGAGCATGATATACAGTGTATAATCCTCATAAGCTCAGTTTCTTGAGACACTAAGCCTTCTGATTATTTATTCATAGGTAAGTGATATCTTAAGATACGTAAATGTACTATTCTTAGCGCCAAAGACACTTTATTGCCTCCAGAGCAGTTTCATTTTTTAAAACTCAGTTTTATAGAAAGTTATAAATTAACAAGTGTGGCCTGAAATGACAGTTTAATGTACAAGAAAATTTTTCAGGAAATGAACTAAAGAGAATGACTTGTGCTGTGGAGTTAAGAGTTACGAAGTGCGGCTGAATGATGCAGGGCTATTAACTCTTAGAGGCTGTGCTGATCCGTTTAGATTTAGAGCACTTGCTCATTAAGAAGCGTGATATATATATATATATATATATATATATATATATATATATATATATATATATATATATATATATATATATATATATATATATAGTCACAGATGGCTGGGGGAGGACCGGAGGAGGGCTTACGCCTCGCTTAGACCACGTGGGGGTGACCGCCCTGGTGGCTATGGGGACCACAGGTACAGAGTTTTGAAACTCAGCCCTGTAGGGGCCCATGGTCACCGCCAAGGGGGAGCCCCAATGCCTTTAGAGCCCTGGAAGAGGATCTGGGACACCCGGAGTGCTTCTGGGTGCACAGCTGGCACTTCCGCCACACTGGGGAGTGCTGGCGGAAGATTGTCGGAATGCATCTGGAGCACATCCGAGTGATTATAAAAGGGGCCACCTCCCTCCATACGATGGCTTGAGTCGGGTGAGGAGAAGGACAGAGCTTGGGAGGAGAGGAGTGAGGCGGCCTGAAGGACAAAGGCATTGGTAGAGAGGCCTGGAATTTGGGGACTTTTGGGGTTTGTGTTGCACCTTTGTTTATATGGACTTGTATAATAAACGTGTGGTGGGTGATTCAAACGTGTCTGCCTGTCTGTGTCCGGGCCAGTGTCCACAATACATACAATATATATATAAATAGTCTCATGGTAATGTGGTTGGCTTGTTCTTTGCCACAAATCCCCACCTCATTCAACATGCTCACAGCTCCTCTACCCTTTGCCCTTGCCTAGATCTCCAGGGTCTGCCATAATGGAACGCTGGCCCTCCCTAAGGTAATAAAAAAACCTGATTAACTGAGGCCTAAATATACCAACTTTGTAAATTATCACCTGATTGTCTGACTTTGCATAACCCCTTTAGCCCAACTTTAACAATCACAACAATGGATTCCAGTAATCTTATTTTGAGATGTAGCTGCACATAATCCCCTTCCAAAGTGACTTTACGATTATCTATTGACTCAGATTCATCCAATTACCTTATTCTAGTGCCATAATAAATAAAAAATGCTTCAGTGAGACATTGTGATTTCTTCCTGTAAACATAAGCGTTAAGTTACTTGGCAGCTCTAAGTTGACCCAGTGGATATACAGTTAGGTCCATAAATATTTGAACAGAGACAACTTTTTTCTAATTTTGGTTCTGTACATTACCACAATGAATTTTAAATGAAACAACTCAGATGCAGTTGAAGTGCAGACTTTCAGCTTTAATTCAGTGGTTAAACAAAACGACTGCATAAAAATGTGAGGCAACTAAAGTAAGTAAGTAAGGAAGGTTGACAGAGAGATCGGTGCGGCATCCGCAGTAATGTGTGCTCTGCAACGGTCACTCGTGGTGAAGAGAGAGCTGAGCCAAAAAGCGAAGCTGTCAATTTACCAGTTGATCTACATTCCTACCCTCACCTATGGCCACGAACTTTGGGAAGTGACCTAAAGAACAAGATCGTGGATACAAGCAGCCAAAATGAGTTTTCTCCGCAGTGTGGCTGGACTTTCCCTTAGAGATAGGGTGAGAAGTTCAGTTATCCGGGAGAGACTCGGAGTAGAGTCGCTGCTCCTCCGCATTGAGAGGAGTCAGTTGAGGTGGTTCGGGCATCTGGTTAAGATGCCCCCTGGATGCCTCCCTGGGGACCTCGGGGTCCTCCCAGAGGAGCTGGAGGAGGTGTCCGGGGAGAGTGATGTCTGGGCTTCCCTGCTTAGGCTGCTGCCCCCGCGACCTGACCTCGCATAAGCGGTGGATAATGGATGGATGGATGGATGGATGCAACTAAAGTATTTTTTGTAACACAATCCCGTCATTTCAGGGGCTCAAAAGTAATTGGACAAATTAAATAACTGGAAATAAAATGTTCATTTCTAATACTTGGTTGAAAACCCTTTGCTGGCAATGACAGCCTGAATTCTTGAACTCATGGACATCACCAGATGATGGGTTTCCTCCTTTTTAATGCTCTGCCAGGCCTTTACTGCTGTGGCTTCCAGTTGCTGTTTGTTTGTGGGCCTTTCTGTCCGAAGTTTAGTCTCAACAAATGAAATGCATGCTCAGTTGGGTTAAGATCAGGTGACTGACTTGGCCATTCAAGAATTTTCCACTTCTTTGCTTTAATAAACTCCTGGGTTGCTTTGGCTGTATGTTTTGGGTCATTGTCCATCTGTATCATGAGACGCCACCCAATCAATTTGACTGCATTTAGCTGGATTTGAGTAGACAGTATGTCTCTGAACACCTCAGAATTCATTCGATTGCTTCTGTCCTGTGTCATCAATAAACACTAGTGTCCCAGTGCCATAGGCAGCCATGCACGCCCAAGCCATCACACTGCCTCCACTGTGTTTTACATATGATGTGGTATTCTTTGGATATACGTGGGATTTATAGTTAATTCTCGCTGTCTGTAGGGGTTACGTTGCTAAAAAAACTCGACAGAAATGGAAACCATGAATACCTAAGCACTGATCCTATGGCAAAAATGGGGTTAGGTTCCAGTGAACCCTATTCATTATACACTTTTGTCACCATAAACACATAATTTTGTGTTTTGAAAATCGACTAAATTCATCACAACTTGTTTGTGCTTAAGAACACTTCACTGCCATTGTTGAAATTTAATAACTCTGAGAAACAACATAAAACACTGAGAACACGTGAAACATTATCAGAACATGTTGACACAACAGACGCGGTGCAAACAGGAGCACAGCTACCCTTGGTGGAGCTCGTGTCACTGATATGTAAAAGACCTTTCTGAATATTTTTTCTATTGAGCATGGATAAGCAGATAGACAGTGAGTGTTGTGAAATGTGTTCAACTTTTATGAAAGTGGGAAAGTGAATTTGCGGGAATGAAATCTAAGGATTGTGAAGATTTATCGTACTTATTCCCTATTTTTGAGGAAAAGATAACTCTGCTTCACAAAATAGGATTAGATGTTAAGAAGCATCACTTTCTCCCTTCCAAAAAAAGAAAAGGACATTCACTTAAGTTTATTTCAAAACACTCTTAATTTTCTTTTTTTCTCCCTCTCTCCGTTTCTATTGGGTTTGCTTCTTCCCTTGTTAGCTGAACTCTTGACTCAGCTCAATTTACTTTGAATATGGTGAGTCTAGGGGCTTGAGGCAACTATGAACCTCACCTCAAAGTCACTTCTATTTGATTCTAAGATTGGTCACACTCTACTTTCGCAAAAGGTACACTTGATTAGATTTTTGTGTAGCAGACCCTGATCCCACTGAATTCCTCAGCCATCAGTTATTTTTATAGGTCTTTGTCAGCAGGACCACCATCTTGTTGCATCAACACTTAAAGGAGCAATTTAGGTGCTGAAGGTATACGTAGGGCAAGAGATAACAAATGTTTAAAAATCATTCTATTACTTGTTATTGGCAAGTAGCGAAATGCAGAAAATCTAGGAAATGCACTCATGAACAAGGAGCACACTCAGAAGCATTTGAGCTTTGGCACTAAAGATGTGAAAAGTCAAGTAATGGGAAGAAGAGATGCCAGAGAGAAAGACAGCGTCACACACACGTGTCAGAGGGTCACCCTCTGGGTCCCTCCCAAGTATGTAATGTAATACCGCAGGCTGAGAGGGGGCACTGCTGCTAACTGTGTTGTCTTAGTGTTCCTCCATAGTGCAGAGAAACCACCCAGTGAGGGCAACTCCACTCCACCCCTTCCAGTCTCTGGACCATAAAAGTGCGACCACTCGGACTGAGACATCACTTCTTGAACAAGAAGTTGACGAGACGGTGTTCTTTCATAACCTGACCTTCTTAATAGTAAAGATTTTTTGTCGACTGAACGCCCTTGTGTGTTTGTTTTTTATTCAGAACTGAAGTAAATGGGGGCGGCTGATTTGGCACCCTGACGTTTATCTCTTGTCACGAGCTATCATTCTATCAGACGATGTAACAGAGAGACAGAAAGAAGGGAAGCAATGTGATATGCTACTGTAGTGGGCATGTGGGTGGCATCATCACCTTCAGCAGGTTGAGTGTATGTTGATGCTGTTTTGGGAATTTTTTGCACATTTCTTTAAAAATGTATTTTATTCATAGTTAGTGTTCCTCTGTTTGTCACCACCTTGACAACATCACATTGTCTTCTCTTGTTCTTCTTCACATTCAAGAATTCTTCCTTGTTGTTTTTTGCTGTGCATACAACATCTGATGATGCACCAAATGCAGCCTTTTTTATTCTAAAAAATAAAGGACAGACTCTTTTCAAATATATTTAGAAAGAGACTGTACAGTATTTGTTTGAGAACCCTTAAATAAAGAAATAAAGTTTGACTCTCTCTTATCCTTGGTGTTTTCAGATGTTTGCTGCCTGAGAAACAAATATGGTAGCTAGTGTTATGATTATGGAATGGCACTGTCCACGATCACAATTGGTGAGCCATTCTATCAGAAAGGTAGGGGTTCAAGTCCTGTTAAGGCAGGCGTTTCTGCTTCTGTTTTTTAATGTTCTCCCATTATGTACCCCACTCAGTAACATTTACATTTAACAAAGGCACCATTTGTAGTACATTTGTACCTTTGGTGTTATGTGTGGGTGCACAGGCCTGCCATAAGGTCCAGTCCTATTATATAGAACATCAATTTAAAGCCCCAGAGATCTGGAGTAAATTTCCTTAACACAAAAACGCAACAATTAAACACTCAAGCGATTTAGCCATTAGTTCCAGAATCTCTCAGCAGTTGGAGTTCCTCGCTTAGTATATCAAATCATGTCACAGCTCTGTGACTAATTGACAGGATGGTTAGAGTACAGCTATATCTCGAGCAGCAATGGGGGTGAAAAAAAAAAGAAAGAAAAACAGGTGAAAGTTAAACCACTGGAGAATAAGGAGAATGTTAGAAATAAGATTTTGTTTTGTATCATTTTATATATTTGTTACAAAAAGACTAATATGAGTAAATAACATATGGTATACACACTCCATACATAGTCCTTCATGGCTGTCTGACATTGGCTCAAACGTTGTGAACGGTCGCTGGACACGCAGCAGCATTGCAGCCGAAAGAAAGCCAAGTGGTTAAATGAATTATTACCAGGGGGCAACTGAAGGTCTGTCAACAACTACAGTGGCACAGGAAAAAGGACCAGATCACTGGAGAAGGGTGTCACCTTAAAAGAAGTTCCCTAGTTCAATAAGTAGCAGCAGGGAGAATCATTACAATATCTGCGGCCTGTGGCATGTTTTATACTGACCAGACAATCATGGGAGTTTATTAATAAGATGAAGTTTAGGCAGAGCTTTAGGAGCTTCACTGATAGGTAGAGCTTTGGGATGATGGGCACAGGGGTTGTTATATTTTAGCCATGGGTTTTTCTGTGACTTATCACTATGTGTATGTTCCTTATATGTCTATTCTGTCACAGATGTCTGGGGTTCTTATTTGGCCGGGATGCCTAGAGGGACTGGATAGAGACATTAAAAGCTTCTGGGTGTGGAGGGCACAACTGCCCTGGAGCAGGAGAGGACCATGGGAGAGGAGGAGAGACTTTCCAACTCGTTGGGACCCATGGCCACCGCCAGGGGGCACCTTAAGCCTCCTAGAACCCAGGAGAACTTTACTTCCGCCACACTTGGCAAGATGGTGGAGGAACCTGTCAGGGACACCCGGAGTGCTTCAAGGTCAAAGGGCAGCACTTCTGCCACACCAGGAAGTGCTGCCAGATGATTGTCACCAGCCACCTGGAGCACATCCGGGCGGAAATAAAAGGTCGCTGCCTCCTTATACTCGAGGAGCTAGAGTCGGGAGGGGGAGCAGGACGAAGCTCCCAGGAGGAGATTGATGGCTAAAGACTGAGCTATAGAAGAGTTTATTGGGGAGATTTATTTGCTGTGTGCATTGTGTGTGGGTTGGGACTTTATTCCTGTATTTGGAGGTGTGTAATAAAAGTGTGACTTTTATAAAAATGTGGTTTCCGACTGGTGGTGCCTGGGAAAGTCTCACAATTCTTTGTTTATTTTTAAGCATGTTTAATGTGTTTATGTAAATTTTGTTAATATGGTTCTGTTTCTGTAATGGTTATTTCTCAATGTATGACATATTTTCTGATGTTTCTTGTATTTTGTGGATGGAAGCAATTGACGTTACTCCACTATGACCTCAACAACCCTCCTCCCCAACTCTAAATTCTGGGTCTCCAAGACACTAACAGGGGCAAGATTGGGTTGTGAGACACTACCTTAAGGCACAACAAAAAGCATTTGTTACTAGTGCCACACAGACACATAAAATGGCAGAATAACAACAGTGCCCTCCATAATGTTTGAGACAAAGACCCATTTTTCTTTGATTTACCCCTCTGTTCCACATTTTAAAATTACAAATCAAACAGTTCAGATGTGATTAATGTGCATATTGCATACTTTAATTTAAGGGCATCTGCATACATTTGGGTCACACCATGTAGAAATTACAACACATTTTACAATGATCCCCCCATTTTAGGGCACCATAATGTCTGTTACATAGTAATGGCAGGTCTATTAAAGCCGTCGTATTTAGTAGTTTATCACATATCCTTTTGCATGCAACGACAGCTTGAAGTCTGTTATTCACAAACACCACCAGGGGCTGAGGATCTTCTCTGGTGATGCTCTGACAAGCCTCTAATGCAACCATTTTCAGCTTTTGCTTCTTTTGAGGGCTTGTCCCCTTAAGTTTTCTCTTCAGCACATGGAAGTCCTGCTCAATTAGTTTTAAATCAGGTGACTGACATAGCCATTCAAGAATTTTCCATTTTTTATCATTTAACTCTGTGTTGCCTTGGCAGTATGCTATGATCGTTATCGTGTTGTATGATGATGCACTGTTTGATGAGTTTGGAGGGATTTGCTGGAACTTTAGCAGATCAAATGTTTCTGTACATCTCAGAATTCATTATGCCAGAGCCGTCAGTAGTTCCACCATCCATGAAGAGAAGTGCACCAGGACCTGTGGTAGCCATACCCCAAGTCATAACACTCCCACCATCATGTTTAACAGATGAGGAGGTCTGTTTTGTATCTTGGGCAGTTCTTTTTTGCCTCCACCCTTTGTTCTCGCCGTCACTCTGATGCAGGTTCACTTTTGTCTCGTCTGTCCACAAGAGCTTTTTTCAGAATACTGTGGTACCTTTTTTTAATTACTTTTTCACCAGCTGTAATCTCGCCATCCTGTTTTTGTAGCTAACTAGTGGTTTACATCTTGCAGTGTGTCCTCTGTTCTTCTGTTCATGAAGTATTATGTTGATAGTCATCTCTGACACACACATGCTTGTCTCCTTAAGACTGTTTCTGATCTGTTCGACAGGAATTTGGGATGTTTTCTTTATCATAGTGAGGTCTCTTCTCTCATTTGCAGTGGAGGTCTTCCTTTGCCTTCCAATCCCTTTGCTATTACTTAACTCAGCAGTGCATTTTTTTCTTCTTAATGATATTCCATACTGTTGATTTCAGTCATCCTAAGGTTTTACAGGTGTCTCTAATGGTTTTATTCTTGTTTTTCAGCCTCATAATGGCTTCTTTGACTTTCATTGGCATAGCTCTTGTCCTCATGCTGACCAATGGCAACTACCAACTCCAAATGGTAGAAGCAAGCTGAGGTATCTTATGAAGCAATGAAACCCACCTGAGGAATCACAAACACCGGTGACGCCAATTGTCCCAAATTTTATTGCCTGAAATGGGGGGACAATGTTGAAAAAGTGTTGTGATTTCTGTGAGATGAGACTGAAATATGTGCAAATCCCATTAAATAAAAGTCTGCAATGTGCACTTTAACTGTGTCTGAATTGTTTGATTTGTAATTTTAAACTGTGGAGCAGAGGGTAACTCAAGGAAAAAGTGTGCCGTTGTCACACATGTTATGGAGGGCACTGTAAAATAGTAACGGTAGCATTGGCAATTAAAAATAAATAAATATTGTGAAAGCCAGGGGACGTACAGCTCCCTTCACCCCAGACACAACAGACACTGAGCCCAAGTCCAGCACACAACACCTTTATTGAGCTGTGGGAAATGCTTTTGTCTCGTTTCCCACAGTAGGACAGGACAGTACATTACAGCACCAAGCACAGTTCTTTCTTTCTTTCTTTCTCCACTCCTCTTTGCAAGCTTCATCCACCTCTTCCCGACTCTGGTTCCTTGAGTTGTGGCAGCTGGCCCTTTTTATAGAGCACTTGGTGCTCCAGGTGTTCCACAATCTCCTTCCAGCTGCACTTGGGTTTGATGGCAGCACTGTAGTAAGCCAAGGGGGCTGCCCTCTATCATCCCAGGGTAAGTATTGCTCCATCCAAGCTCCTTCTCCTGGTTCTTCCATCATGGAGGCATCCTGGCTGTCTGTTTACAATATGTAACCATTTTATATGAATAAAGAAAATATCAGCTATAAATATACAGTATAGATTAAATGGAACAAGTAACAATACAACAGTTTTATTGAATCAGAAGTGCAAAACTGATTAATAGTATGGGTACTCACATAATAGCGTTATGGTCACGGGTCAAGCAGATGATTATTTGGGTGTTATCAATTTAATGGCTCTCAGGTAAAAACTATTTAAGAGTCTGACTAAATTCTACCATAATACACTGATCTAATGCTGATTCTTAAAAATCTCAACCACTCTGGAGTTTCATTTCATGGAAAATGACAAAACAGACTGACTGACAAAACAGAGGTGACCCCAGGTACCAATGCTGGGTATGGAGATGTGAAAGAGAAGACCGAAGGGTTAGTCACAATTGGTAATGCTTGACGGTAGTTTGTTTGTATTTTCCAAAAGGAATGGGAATCTGTGGCAAAACACTTTCCTGAGAGAACTTCTCAAATGCCAATCAAAATGTCAAATGTGAGTCATATAACATTACTATGGAGGTGCAAAGAAAGGTGATGTGTCATATCGTGAACATGCCACTGGGAATACCTGTTTTGTAGAAAAAAAGTTAACTTGTAAAGATTTGTTATTCTTTTATTATTTATTAGCCAGTCTCACCAGAAGGCTTTCCACCTCATGTTCCATTCCTTCTGTTCAATTATTGGTTTAATCATTAAAATGTCTCACAAGCTGCACTAAACCCTATTTAGTTTCGACTGACGATGCAAGAGGTGCCAAAAGAAGAAACATTGCACGCCAAGCTCCCATTCAAGCCACACGTATGCTGAGGTAATCTGTTTCTCCCTTTATTTTATGTAATTAAAATTGGAAGCACATTTTAGAGAAATCAAAAATTGAATTAAATGTGAAGAAATTGTTAATCATATATGAGAGGAAACTGATTCACATGAGACATAAAACAAAGAAAACTTTATAAGCCACATCACCCAAGGGGATGTCAGTCATCTACTGTATAGTTAAGGAAGATTAGATAAAGCA